>NC_047093.1:134509072-134590136 GCF_902459505.1 Geotrypetes seraphini
GTGCCAGCCTGCCTGCCTCCCATCCCCCTTCCACTGAACCCCCCTCCCCCCCCGATGCCAGTCTGGGCCGCCCTGTCCTGATGGATCCACATTTTGCCTTTCTCCCTGCAGGGCTGGGCTTTGCCCAGCTGTTTCTGTACTGTCATCTTTCCCTCCCCGATCCTCCTCCCAGGGCGAGAAAAAGAAAGGGAGAAGCCGAGTCGGCGCCCCGTTGCGGCCGGAGCCGGTTCCGATCCCGAAGCGGAACCGAGGTAACCGGGGAGTGGCTAAAACCTGAACCGGAGGCAGGATCGGACCGGGGACTGGCGCGCGCCCCCACCTGGGGCTGAGACTGATTCCCCTCTGGAGCCGGGAAAAGGGGGGGGAGAGAGGAGCAGCGGGATCCGATCCGGAGCTGGAGCACGTGTACAATTCGGATTCCTCATCCCCTGATTAATTTTGATGAGTCGCTGGCGCAGGCGCCGTGAGGAGTGACACAGAAGCACACCTCACGCCACCAGGACTCACGATATTTCAACAACGCATGCGCGCTCTAGGATTTTATTATTTATGATATAATCATGAAAATTTAAAATAAAGCACGTAATATACATTTTAAAATATGCAAATTAAAACATATGTTAAGAACTTACTTAGAATTCCGCGAAATGAAGATATTGTCACAAAACAATTTTTCAATCTAATATAATAAAACGGTAAGCCGCGCATGCGCACTTCCTATGCGTGCGTCCATTTTCCGTGAGCTGAAGCGATCCATATGAAGTGCGCGTGCTCGGTTTATGGGTCTGCCCTCACAATGCAAGACAAGTTCACATGCGCGCCCTTCCCTGCTCTCCACCTGCGGAGCGGCGGCTGCCGGCCGCTAGCACCCCCTGCCCTCTCCATCGCCTCCCGGCTCCAGCGGCGTAGGCAGCACTATAAACACGCTGCTTCGCGCCCTTCTCTGCTGATTTCCTCTGCCGCGTCTTTGATGACATCATCGGAGACAGACGCGGCAGAGGAAATCACCAGTAGAAGGCCGCAAAGCAGCGTGTTTAAAGTGCTGCCCGTGCGGCTGGAGCCCCGAGGTTTGTCGGCGGTGGGAGGGTCAGGAGCAGGCCGGATTGACAACGGCAGTAAAAGAAGGGGGAGGGGTTGAACGGAACAAGGAAGAGAAGGTAAGAGAAGGGAAAGGGGGAGTGGGGGAAAATCCTGCTACTGCTTCTACACAGGAAAGGGGGGATAGGAGGGAAATGCTGTTGCTGTTGCATAGGGAAGTGGGATGGAAATGCTGCTGCACAGGGAAATGGGGAAAAATGACAGACAGACAGCGGGAGGGAGGGAGACAGAAAGAAAGAAAGACACAGGTGCAGGGAGAGGGACAGAAAGACAGACAGAGAAAGGGGGCCAGAGAGAGAGTCATCGGGAGAAGGAAAGGGGGCTGCTTTGGGGGGAGGGGTGTGCTTGGGGCAAACAGCTTAGCTCTGGGAGGAAGACAGAATGGGCCATGGAAAGAGAGGGAGAGGGACAGGGGGCTGCTTTGGGGGGGAGGGGTGTGCTGGGGGGAGACAGAAGGGGCCATGGAGAGATAGGGAAAGGGGGCTGCTTTGGGGGGAGGTGTGCTGGGAACAGATAGCTTTGCTCTGGGGGGGAAGACAGAAGAGGGCCATGGAGAGACATTTGGGGGGAGGTGGGTGCTGGAGGCAGACAGCTTTGCTCGGGGGGGAGGGGGAGACAGAAGGATACAGACAGCGGCCAAGGAGAGAGAGATAAAGAAACACAGACAGACAGACACATCTATTCTAGCACCCGTTAATGTAACGGGCTTAAAGACTAGTAGTCTATAAACACTTCACTAAAGTATTGAACCTACTGAACTCAAAAGGCGAGAATCAAATGATCGTGTACGCAATCCTAAAATAAGAATCTTTTCTAATAACATTAACACGTGTTTCATATTATCGAAGTAGCACGAATATAACAACGTCGGGATATCAATAGGTCTGTTCGTTTGTCTGTTCCAATCTACACCAATCTGCACTTTATTTATGCAAGAACAAAACCAGAGCTTAGTAGCATAAGGCACGTCAATATTTGCCATAGCAATCAGTGAACGTATGAACTATACTTTGGTGCAATCTAGTATATACAAACGAACAGACCCAATGAGCCGAAAGCATTGATCTTAACCAATACATTTTTATGTTTGTTTATTCGTCATATGCGTAGAATTTCTCCTTATGTTCACTGTTTTTAGAATATTGTAATTTTAATTTTGCTAACAATTTGAATGTAGGCCCCTCTTGATCTTGAGGCCCTAGGCTGAAGCCTAGTTAGCCTATAGGAAAATCCGACCCTGCTCAGCGATTGATGCTGGGACCAATTCTGTTTAATATGATTGTGAGCGACATTGCTGAAGGGTTAGAAGGTAAGGTTAGCCTTTTTGCAGATGTTACCAAGATTTGTAACAGAGTGGACACCCCGGAAGGAGTGGAAAACATGAGAAAGGATCTGCAAAAGTTAGTAGAATGGTCCAACGTCTGGCAAATAAAATTCAATGCGAAGATGTGCAGAGTGATGCATTTGGGGGGTAGAAATCTGAGGGAACCGTATGTGCTGGGAGGTGATAGGCTGATAAGCACTGACGGAGAGAGGAACCTTGGGGTGATTGTGTCTGAGGATCTAAAAGCGTCTAAACAGTGTGATAAGGCGGTGGCTGTAGCCAGAAAGATGCTAGGCTGTATAGAAAGAGGAATAACCAGTGTTGATGCCCCTGTATAGGTCGTTAGTAAGGCCGCACTTGGAGTGTTGTGTTCAGTTTTGGAGGCCGTATCTGGTGAAGAATATATAAAGGCTTGAAGCGGTCCAGAGGAAGGCGACGAAAATGGTAAGGTGTTTGAACCAAAAGAAGTATGAGAAGAGACTGGAAGACCTTTTTTATTTTTTTAAATAAATCTTTATAAATTTTCAATTTGAGAACAGTGCATTAAATATATACATACAATTAACGTCATAGACAGCACTTACAATCGATCAATGAATACAGCAAAATATATTACCCCCCCCCCTCCCTACCTCCGTGGATGTGCAAATCAAATAGGAAATAAAAGCATAATCCAACTAATCAGAGTTAACAAAATTCGTCAATGGACCCCATGTTAATTTAAATAGTTTATTATGGCACTATATTTCTGAAGGAAGAACAAACCCGGGGAAAACAACACAAACACAAATACAAAGAAACCAAAATGGAATTGTCCAGATCAGAATGATGTGCACTAAAAAAGTGTCCTCCAACTCATCTGATAATGAGAGTATCTTTATTCCTCCAATGTCACAATGGTACATTCAACAACTCAATAATTCAATGGCTCGACATCTACATGTTTCGGCCCACAGGTCTGTCTCAGGAGTCTTAAGAATCACGAATGATAATATTTGAAGAATACTGCCTCCCATGTAGATTTAACCAAAAATCAAAAAAAGAATGTCATATCTCGTTTATCTCAACTATTGCCGACTAGAGCCGAACGTTTCGCTACCAACGAAGTCAACCCATCCCTTTCATCATTTTCATCAACCTTCTCTGTACTTTTTCTAATTCCACTTTCAAACTACTTAAGACTTACAAAGTTCCATAAGTTACACCTCCGTATCTTTTTTTTTGAGATACAGTGACTAGAACTGCACACAGTATTCAAGGTGCGGCCATACCATAGAGCGATTCAAAGGCATTATAACATTTTCATCTTTGTTTTCCATTCCTTTCCTGATAATTCCTAACATTCAATTTGCTTTCTTAGTAGCTGTCGCATATTCAGCTGAGCGTTTCAACGTATCCTCAACAATGACACCTAGATCCTATTCCTGGGCAGTGACTCCTAACACAGAACCCAGCATCACATAGCTATAACATAGTAAATGACGGCAGATAAAGACCTGAATGGTCCATCCAGTCTGCCCATTATTTATACCCATTAAAAATACATAATTAAATTCACTTGTCTCTTCTTTGATATTTCTTGGTCATAGGCTGTAAAGTCCACCTGGTATTGTCCTAGGTTCCAAATGACGAAGTTGCTGTCCAAGCTCACTCCAGCTTATTCAACCATCCTGTTTACAGGGTATCTACCATAAAGTCTGGCCAGTAACATCCTCTTGTTCCAAGTTAGTGGAGTTCCCATTGATGCCCTCCCAGCCTAATCATACACCAAATCATCACATATGGGACACAGACCGTGCAAGTTTGTCCAGTACCGGCCTTAGCTCTTTAATTTACATTCTTCGTTTTCTAATTAGAGATCCTCTATGTTTATCTCATGCTTTTTTGAATTCCATAACCATGTTCCTCTCCACCACTTCCCTCGGGAGGGCATTCCAAGCATCTGTCACCCCCTCCATGAAAAATAATTTCCTAACATTGCTCCTGAGTCTTCCTCCCTGAAACCTCAAATTATGTCCTCTAGTTTTACCATTTTCTCTTCTCTGGAAAAAATTTGGTTCTATATTAATACCTTTCAACTATTTAAACGTATGTATCATATCTCCCCTATCCCTCCTCTTCTCCAGAGTATACATATTTAGGTCTTCCAGTCTCTTCCAATAACTGGAAAAATTGGGACAGACTTAATTTTTCCTTTTGGTGGGAAACTTTATGTTTAAGTTATAAAAATGAAAAAATGAATTCAGAAATATCAAAAATGCAAAGAAACCAAAATGGAATTGTCCAGATCAGAATGATGTGCACTAAAAATGTGTCCTCCAACTCATCTGATAATGAGATCTTTATTCCTATTTGCAATATTTAGCCCTTTTTTTTTTTAAAAAAAACCTCAAAACAACAAAAACCCACTCATGGCCTGATACAAAGAAAACACACATGAGCATTAAAACATGATACAGTAGAATCTTGATTATCCGGCATCCATGGGAATTGGTGGGTACCGGCAGCCGTCTTCAGCAACTTAACATTAATTTGAAGAATGGTACAATTACGAAAAGGGAATTTATATTTTTGTTCCAAAGAAATCCGAGGATACCAAGTATTTTTTCATCCCTTAGATACATAAGACGTTGAGCAGCCCGCCTGGTCGCCCCATAGTTAACACACGCCAATCAATTCTTGAACCCCTCTCAAAATTTATTGATTATTTTTTGCGAGATGAAGTTCCAAAGATTACCTCATTCATTAGGGATTCCTCTCACTTTTTGAGGAATATGTTAATATGCGGAACAAATGGTCGGTCACTTTGGATGTTGTCTCGTTGTACACCCAGATTCCACAGGTGGAGGCATTGTAAGTAATATAAGACAAACTACAAAGTAGACATACCTCCCAACGTATTCCAATGGAATGTTTGATGAAAATGGCCAATGGGTTATTCAGAATAATTATTTCCAATACTATGACCATTTTTTTCAGCAGATTAAAGGGGTGGCGATGGGTGCCACTCTGGCACCATCGGTTGCTTCTTTATACATGGCTAGAATTGAAGAAAGATTGATATATGGTCCCAGATGGCATCCCCAGATTTTATTCTGGGGGCAGTTTCTGGATGACATTTTTTTGATATGGCAGGATACAAGGGAACAACTGCAGGAGTTTTTTGAATATTTGAACTCGGTTGATCCAAATATTAAATTTACGATGATAAGTCATCAGACATGGATAGAATTTCTGGACATTGCCATTTATGTAGATGAGGGCCAAATCCACACTTCTCTTTATAGAAAACCGGTCACACGGAACACGGTGTTGCATTTTGATAGTTTCCACCCATTTAAGTTACGTTTTAATTTACCCATAGGTCAATTTTTACATGTCTGGCCAGTATGCTCGTCTGTTGAAGATTTTAAGAGGCAAACTAATCTTCTTTGGGAGAGACTCCGGGATAGAGGATACCTGGAGAAAGCTTTAAAACAGGCTTACAAGAGGGCTAAATTTTCTCAACGAGAGCTCCTACTACATGGAGGGGAGCCCTAGAGGGATGTGAATGAGCTTTTGACGTGTGTGCTTCCATTTTCAAGAGCAGCTAATCTAGCAGTGAAGATTATGAGACGGCACTGGCATATAGTGCAAATTCATCAGTTTCTGCAGGACTTCCCTAGGATAGCATACTCAAGGGGCACCACATTGGGTCAAAGTTGTAATTTCCAGAAGTATGATAGAAGGATGCGGTTGACTGATGGCCAATACAAGAAGTGTGGGAGATGTCACTGGTGTGTATCCATTATAGAGGGGTGGTTCTGGAAGGTCAAGGAACGGACATCACCTTGAGATCCAAAATGGATACAGATTGTAATTCAACATATATATGATAATTTGTCCCTGTGGGTTAATATATATTGGGAGGACAAACAGTGCAATACGGGTTAGATTAATCGAACACAAATCGAGAATTACTAATAAGATTTCCCAGGCCCCCTTAGTGGACCACTGGGTTGCATGTAACCACAAGGTAGAGGAGATTAAATGGCGGGTCAAAGAAAGAGTAGTTGGGAGGGATTGTGGGAAAGATTATAGGAGACTTAATGAGATAGAACAGAGATACATTTTTATGCTAGATACAGTGGAACCACGAGGGTTGAACGGCGAGCTGGAGTGGGCTTCATTGATTGGTTAACAATTGGGCCAATGAGAGACAGGGAGAGGTAACAGATTGGTGACAAGGGATAGGAGGATTATTTAAACATCGGGGTAGAACGCCACCGCCATTTTTCTCTTACAAGTGAATCTAGAGTCGGATGGCAGCAGCAACCTTGGTAAGACAATTTAACATTACTTTGGAAGATAGTAAGTGACAAACATAGGGGGCGGAGGGAGTAGTATTTGAACGAGAACATAACAGCTTCCTTCTCTTTAATATGCAGGGAGACCCTTGATAAAGGGTATCAACGCGAAACATGTCGGGTCTGACTCCCAGGTTTTGGCGGATGAAAAGATAAGTGCATATAATTTTAAATGAACCAATATAAAATATTTAAGGTTATTTATACAAAAATTATTAAAAATTTATACAAGTTATCTATATAGAAGAACATATGAATGCGGAACAGCCAATGATGAATGGCACCACGTAATTCTTTCCGCAGGTAGAAAAGCACAGCAGGTGGAGTGGTGGGGCTGAGGCTTCCTCATTTATTTACTGACTCACCAAGAAGAAGGTATAAAATCTTGGTCCCCATTTTTAATGTGATATTTCAACATTTTGGACTGGTATTAAGGACACGAGAGCATAGCCATATATATTTGGGCTATTATTGCACTTTAAGACATGTGTATTGACATATTTTATTTCATATTATACTCTTTCTGGCATTCATATTTTGATGGTTTTAATTTATAGCCCAATATAGCTTTATAATCTTTTATGTGGTTCCTACATGCATTTTGGGTTAACGTTTTATTTATAAATATTTTTATTCATTAAATTTATGATTATGGATGTCCTTATATAGGCTTATTTTATCTATTTTCTTAACAATATGGTTATGTGTTGTAGTAGTGTTAGGATGTCAATACATGCTCTTTTTACGTTTCTATTGATATTCATCCTCTAATACCGCTTTTACAAGATTACGCATGCCTGTATTTTATAAGTATTTTCTTATTTGTTCTGATTTGTCTTAATTTCTGAACGTTATTACCTTCTATGCACACTGTAATTGAGATAGTTGTGTTTCAATGAGACGACATTTGATACTTCATACTGTTCTACAAGAGTCTGTAAGTGGCATCATTATCTTTCTCAGCATAATCTGTTGGATTAGTGGTGTTCTTCACATTTCTCATTTCATTGTTCCGTCAAAGGTTTAATTCACTATTTATTTTATTTTCATATATATTTTTTAATGTTGGTTCCCATCTTCCTTCATATTATTGTTTTTTGTTAAAGTGTCATTTATTTCTAGTTTCATCCTGCTCTTTATCCTTTTTTTCTCATGGTTTTCCCTTTCTGATATATATCTTTTTTGTTACTGAACTTGGGACATGCCCCTTGAACCACCAAAGTTTTAATCATTTTTCTTTTTACTTTTCATTGTTTTTTCCAATTTTACTTTTTCAGAAGTGTCCGCTATTTAATATCAGTTAGTATTACTTTGTTTCTTCTTTTTTGTCTTTCCTCTTATTCATGATATGCTTATCAACCTATCACAAGCCACTATAGAAGTGTAGCCCTTTCATGACTTATTTTGGAACATGCCCCTAGGCCAATCGCAGCTCTCCTCGCTTTAGACAGCCCCTTTTTTATCATCTGAATCCCGCGGCGTTCTTGTTTTGCTTAGATATCCATTATGCGCTGGAACTGTCAGCTCGCATTTATGTGATTACAGCATAGGCTTTTGGTAAGTCCTGACTTTCATTTGTTTATTTGGTAGTTTGCACTTTTATATTTATTTTTTATCTTTAGGTTTCTCTGACTCTTATAGTCTCAGTCGGCGGATCCAAGATGGCCATGGTAGCCTGTGTATGAGAGAGACGCCGTCCACTGTTCCTGTTTTCCTACTAACCTCAGTTTAATAATGCCGAAGAGAAGGCGTGAAGGAGTCGGTGGAGCCTCCCGACGACCGGATACCCCCTCAAACGGCTCTATCGATGAGATTTTGCGGCGCCTCATTGGAGGAATGTAATTGTCTGGGAATCGCCCGTTGTCGACATCGGCGATGAGTGACACCGTTCCGGATGACTTGGGGCTAGATGCTACTCTGAGCCCAGACCATAGAGTTCCTCCTCCACGGCCACAGCAAGCAAGCTCTCCACAGGAAGTGAGCACGTCCAAAGAGTCTGTGCTCCTACTGCGAGAGGCTGGTTTAACAGAGCGCTTGTCTCTGGAGTCAGCAGGGGAACTTGTGTCCCTGGAGCTACCTGTGGCCGGAAGATCAATTGAGGAGTCAGTACAAGGGATAAAAGTCATGAATCCAGTAAAGGGTAAGACTGAATTAGCACTACAAGACTTTTCTTCATTAAGTAAAACCTCCTGAAGTTACTTTGGAGAATATTTGGGACTTAGTTGTAAACCTGAGGAAAACTTTTTCCCCAAAGGTCGAAGAGATAGAAGGAAAATTAAAAGTACATCAAGAAGAAATTTCACAAATGAAACAAGAGATTAATCAAAGTAAAAGTGAGACTCAAAAAATGACTGTAGAATTGAAAACAATAAATAATTTCCAAGAGACACAAGTTAAAGATAGTAATAATATATGAAGAAAACTAGAAACTCTTGAAAATTATAATCACTTTAACAATTTGACGATATTAAATTTTCCTAAAGACCCTTTGATAAATCCCCGAGATATGATAAAGAGATATTTTCTGGATGTTCTAAATGTTCCAGAACAATCATTACCTCCCTTTGTTAGGGCATATTATCTTCCGGAAAGGAAAATCCAGGAACAAACAGATCCAGAACAAAATGGTCAAGATAAATCTCTTAATGTCTCTGAATTATTGGAAACCTCTGAGGACAAAAATTGTGAAATCATCAACATTATTGGTAACAGTTGCTTTAGCTCCTGATAGAGATTGGATATTGAGATTATTCTTTAAAAATAAACCAAAAAAAAATTTTGGGACATAAAATATTAATGTTCCCTGATGTCTCTAAAGACACCCAGAGAAGAAGACGAGAGTTCCTGTTGATGAGACCTGCAGTTACAGCTATAGGAGGAGTTTTCTTTTTACGATATCCATGCAAGTGCATAATCAGATACAAATCTTTCAAATATGTTGTTTATGATCCATCCCAGTTGACTGGATTTCTGTCTATTAAACGCCTTGACAAAGAATAGGTGACATAATTCTAATGAAGATAACTTCCTTCCACCATCATAGGCTATTGCTTTATCGTTAAATTTTTCTTAGTGATCTAAGTATTTCTATGTTGTAATTTTCACTCATTTAATTTTGGATCTCTAAAATAGAGGACTTGAGAAGGATAGGAATTGCTGTTATTTCCTCGTTGTATTTAAGTTTCTTCCTTAATTCATACTATTTGTACGTATGTTTTTATTTCTGCCATTCTTTCTGTTCAAGATGTTTATGCTTGGAAATGTAATTGAAAATTAAATAAAGAATTAAATAATAGTCTCAGTCGACCTTTCTACGCTTTAGACACTTTGAATTGTCACTTGATTTCTGGCCTGTTCTCAGGTCTCTAGATATTATAACATTGCAATGTGAAGAGTGCTTTTCAGCCTTGGTCCACTATACACTTATTTGTTATGTAAAAAATTTTTTTGTCTTTTCTTTTTTTCACTTGGTGCTTTTTAAACTTATTATGTCCCTTATCTATATATTTTTATCATGGTTTTTATATATTCCTTTGGAAGACTATGATCCAAGATGGCGTCAGGCTGGACGCGCTGAGGAGCCGCTCTGAGGATTTTTCTCCTAATAATATTTCTTAGCGGTTACACCACTTACCCGATGCCTAAATGGAGGGGCCGTAGCGCCGCTGGTGCCTCGCGGCCCACAGCCACCCCCGCGGCTGGTGACATCGGGGAACTCCTCAGACGGATGCAGGGAGTATTTTCGGTGTCGGAGGGAGGCCCGCAGAGGAGTAGCGGCGTCAGTGAGGCCATGGTGATTCCTCCGGGATTGGAGACATCTTTGAGCCCCGACGTTAGGGCGCCGCCCCCGCAACCTCAGCTAAGCAGCTCTCCAAGGGGTAAGGGAACCCCGGAGGTTGGGGTCTTGCCTTCCCCTGAGGCAAGTAGTCCATCACAGAGCCTGCTGACAGGAGCTCTTATGGATATGAGCTCCTTTGAAGAAGCTGAGGGGAAATCATCTGAGGAGAGGCGAGTTAGCCTTCAGGGACAGCGACAAGTTAATCAACTGGACGGTGAGCACTATGACATTTCTTTACCTTTAATTTCTTTGGAAAAACCCTCAGAAGTAACTCTGGACTCACTATGGGATCTTATGGCCGGACTAGTGAAGACCATAAGTCCCAAACTTCAGTCAATTGAGGGGAAACTGTCTCAACACTCTACTGAACTTAAAGAATTGAAAAATGAAATGACTGCCTCTAATTCCTCTGTTCAAAAGCTTGAACAGGAAATTAAATCATCTAAACAACTACAGGAAACTTTAATGAAAGATAATATTAATCTTAGAAGAAAGATGGAGAACTTAGAAAACAACTCCAGATACAATAACTTAAGATTAATTAACTTTCCTAGGCTACCATTGACACCACCTAGAGAAATGTTTAAAAGATATTTTCTTGAAGTTTGGGGGGCCTCAGAAGATTCATTACCTCCTTTATCATGAGTCTATTACTTACCTAATAAGATTAAATTACCAAAAAAGTCGTCGGATCAAGGATTATTGGATGTATCGGAGTTATTGGAAAAATCTGATAAAGAGGCAGTAGAACCGAGTACTTTGATTATAACAGTAGCTCTCTCTATTGATAAAGTTTGGTTGTTAAAACTATTCTTTAAAAATAGACAGAAAGAATTTATGGGCTGTAAAGTGCAGGTATTTCCTGATTTATCACGAGAGACTCAAAAGCGTCGTCGTGAATTTCTTATGTTGAAGCCAGGTGTTATATCTTTGGGTGCTACTTTCTATTTGCGACATCCTTGTAAATGTATAGTGCATCACCGATCAGTTAAATATGTTTTCTTTGAGCCTAATCAGTTGACTTCTTTTTTAGCGCTCTCCCGATTGGAGGCAGAAAAATCATAAGCTCTAAGATTATTGATTAATCCCAGCAATCAGTCCCTCTAGCTAACTTTTATGAAAGAGTGTACATTTGTTCAATTCTTCTTTCTTTGTTTTCGATAAGAAATCTTGGATCCAAATTTGAGGACTTGAGCATTTTAGTTTATACATGATTTAAATGTTATTGGAATGTTTCTTGCTCTATGTGGAATTACTAATTTGCTTTCTGTACAAGATATTCTTGATTATATGATTTAAAAATCAATAAATATATTTAAACATATATTCCTTTGGGATTCACTTGTTATGGTCTTAAATGAATTTGATTACTTTTTCTCCACATATATCTATCCCATCTATTAGTCTTCTGGTTTCTCAAGGTATTTTTTTATCCTATTCTTTTTCTCTTCCTTATATATAGTCTTATAGCGCAATCTATGTGATTGTATTAACTGTTTAATAAAGAAATTGTCTTGATTTTAATATATGTCCATGGAAGATTTTATTTCTATTTTAGTTCATTATCAATTTAAATTGTGGTTTGATTAAAAACCATATCAACCATGGTAGTTCCCCCCAGTTTCATCTCATTAATTAATTTCTTTGTTTTTTGTGTTCTGTTCTACGTATAGCACTCTACACCTTTTATGTACACCAAATTGCACATTAGCACTTTCATTGGCTTTTAAGTTTTCTATGTTTTCATACTTTACACATATCTGTTTTAATCACAATTTTATCCTATGCACTTCGCGCTGTTTTCATGCATTTACACCTTTTATGTATTATTTCTTCAGATTATGATTTTTCACCACATTATACAGATTATTACTTTATCACTTTAGCACACCACACGTCCAATAATTGTATATGAATTGCATATTCTTGGTTTTTTTTATTATTTGTATTTACATTTGTTAGGACCCCTGAGGAAGGCGTGCTTACCGAAACACGGACCTTGTCGGATCCCTTGGTTTGTTAAAAGGTGGTATCTTTGACCGCATTTAATATTTGATATAATAAACATAGCCTGCATCTTGTACAGATTGTCTGCAGTTTTTTCTTGTTTTGTGTTTGCAACTCTGACTGGTGCCATTCCAGAAATGACACCAGTCAGGTATACCTCTGATCAACTGTATCCTTCTGCTTTCCTTCTAATGCTAGTCCTTTGCCCTTCTCTATACATTCTCCATTGCTTTTCTTAAAAAACAAATTCCTATAATGCACCCCATCGGATTATCCTATTGACTCTGCTCTCCCAGTACAACCACTATTTTAATCTTTCTACAGGTTCATTTCTTCAGTACTGGAGGGTAGAATATAAAGTCCGTGACTTTAGTTATACTGTTTTACATACTGGGAGATTGTTTTCCAATTAAATGCTCCCTTGTGTTCATCTCAGGCCTGAGCAGAATAATGTAGCACTTTGGGATAAAGATACAGCTCAACAGTCCTGTACTAGATAACAGCATTGCAAATATCTCCACAGTTACCATGTATTTGTCCTTTGTACTCAGGTAAACCGGGATGAAGGACACCCAAACACTGCAGAACACCAGCATACTGAAAGTGATCAATTGGGCCTCATTGAAACTGTTAGGTAAACGTCTGGCTAAGAAAGCAACAATAAAACTTAATATAGCCAATAAGCCCATATACCCGATCACACTGTAAAATGCAAAGAGGGAGCCTTCATTGCATATTAGTATCATCTTTCCAGCATCTGTCTGTATGTCGTAGTCTGGGAATGGGGGAGAGATGAGTAACCACGCAGTGCAGATCAGAACTTCACCCAGGGAGCACAGAAGGACCAAGAAACTGAGTACTCTGGACCCCACCCATTCCCTTAACCTGCTTCCAGGCTTAGTGGCTTTGAAAGCAATGACAACTGTGATGGTTTTTGCCAGGACTGCAGAAACAGAGACTGAGAAAATGATCCCAAAAGCAGTTTGCCGGAGCAGACAGGTCAGCTTCTCCGGACGCCCAATGAATAGCAAGGAACAGAGGAAGGAGAGCATGAGGGAGAGAAGGAGGATGTAGCTGAGATCCCGGTTATTGGCTTTCACTACAGCAGTCTCTCGATATTTAAGAAATATTCCTAGAGTTCCAGCAGTGATTGCACATAATACAATGGCCAAGAAAGCCAAAGCCGCACCCAGTGGATCCTCGTAGGAAAGGAACTCGATGGTTCTTGGAATGCAGCCGTCTCGCTTCTTCATGGGCCACTGGTCATCGGGACATTTCAAACATTTTTCCATATCTAAAAATGAACTGTATTTTTGTCAGCATTTGAATAAAATATGCTATTTTTATATTTAAATTTTTTTTATTGTAGTTTGAAAACTAAGAACAAATATATACAAAACAGCTATCTGTAAAACAGATATCAAATATTAAGGACCTTGCCCTATGCCTTAAGTAGTTCTGAGGCGGGCAAGCTTGGTTTACCTGGACAGGTAAGGGTGAGCAAACAATAAAAAATCAGCTATTACACTTTCTCACATTGCACCAGGATTTACTAGTTAGAAAAACCTGTTGATAGATAGGGCCTAATCCAAGAGCAATTGAGAATGTGATATTGATAGCTAAATATATGAAAATTGGATAAGCTGGAATAAAATTATCAGAAATACAAAAATTTAAGACAGATTTTAAGTTAACATATTGATTTGACACATGTCTCATGTGCTGGACTGGTACGGGAAGGAAGGCTGAGACATTCTATGATTGATAACCACCATACCAACAGATGGGAAAGCTTAAGTTTATAGGGCTTCTTTGTGCTAAAGAGTGACCAGCCTGAACCAGGCCAGTCCTCAGGGAAATGTAGGCAGACAGGAGTTGGCTTTTGACCTGGTATCCACATACCAGGGGGCCCTAGGTTTGCCATGACTTGAGTTTGCTATGGGAAAGACAAATCTAAACCACATGTGTATCATGGTATGAATTGATCCAAAATTAAGTGTCAGTAAGTTAGAAAAAATTACATAATAGAAATATTACTTAGGTAGCTATAGGTAATAAGTTAACAAACATAAGTTAACAACAAATATAGATTAGGAATATATTTTATTTTGATTTTCATATATCTGAAATCCTGAAGAGATCCTGATAAGGCCACAGATGGTGTTTGACCTCTGACCTTGAGCAACTTTTTTCTACTTTTTAGAATCTTGATGGGACGGGTACCTGCTCTTTCCATCTTTTCTTTGTTCAGTCTTAGTGAGACAGAAATGATTTTCTCAGTATAGAAAGGACATAAAAGCTGAGGAGTTTTGTAAGTATATTACAATATTTGTCTATGTATTTATTCTTTTTATAAAATATGTAAGCTTAATGTGAGAATGTAACTTTGTAGGTATAAGAATGTTATTTGTGAGACGCCTATATGAAGCTAGCCTTATATGGGAACAAATAATGTGGACCAATTAGACTGCAGATGGATTGTAACGAAGGAATGTCATCATTTAGGATAGATATGGACGTGTAACTGGTAAAACGTTGGAATTTTTTATGAGCAAGGCCAGCTTTTAGCTTCTGTAATAATTCTCATGATGCAAATGATACTCAATTGAGTACTCTTATGATCTAATATTGATAACTAATAAAAAATAAGATTTTGGATTTTATTAAAATATTTTGCATCATTATTTTTTTCTCATTTGATTTTACAATCCTAGAATAGCTATAAGTACGCTTGTGTGCAATTATCTTGATCAATATTCATTTCAAAAAATAACTACAATCAATCAATTGTAGAGAATTCTAAGTTGTGTATTTCCGTATGGGAGAGACAAGGCAGATATGAAACGGTAAGCCCACACCTTGGTCCAAAGTGTATCAATACTGCATTTCCCTAGAAGAGTTTTCCCATGAGTCCATATAGCGAAAACGAGAAGGTGCTATTTTTAAGGGAACAAATTTAAGTCTGAAGCTCACATTTTGATACATTCACTAAAGAGGAACAACAATATTTGGGTCAATATTCATCCACCATGGTCAGCATTTTTTTTTCTTCAACACCAGTTGTGGCAATTAAATAAAACTCATATATTCAGTGCCAATATCTGCTGATTCTGCTGCCCTTTCAACCTGATATTTCTCTACCCACCGCCTCAGTACTATCTGGATTTTCAGCTGTGCTTTACAAATCAGTGGTAGCATTGGCTAGGGGAATTATCCAGATGAAGGTGGAAAGAAATTTTTTAACAGGGCACCTATCATAAAAGGGTAAGAAATTGGCCTACTTATGAGGGTACTATTTCATTAGGAGAAGAGTCGTATAACAGGTTTGTTACACTTTTAATTGTGAATCTACGGTTCATTGACTGGGTTAATCACACAAAGGATTATTTTACATGAGCAAAGTACATGCAACATGGCACATACTTTTCAACTAGGCAGTATTCTTGGAAGGGTTTTTACACATGTATGTTACCATGTAATTTACCGCTTATAGTTGCTGCCCTGTAATGGAATTATTCCCATTATAGCTTTCATTATCCAGGTAATTACTTTTGAATATCAGGCGCAAGGAAAGGGAAAGAGGGATGAAGCAGGAAGAGTCTGTGAAAATATTTCTTTACAGAAAGAAAACTTTCCTCTTTTACAAAGCTGTGCAGCCACAGCTCAGTAGCTCATTAATTCCCAGTGGGCTTCAGTTCAGTTACCACAGTAATCGCCCTCATAAGTGACCCGAATGATTAAAATGTACCTGTGGAGCCACACTGCTAAAAGAGCACAACAAATGAGTATACCCAACTGTGTACCCTTTTGTGCGCCCTGAAGAATTATAATCTACTATTTGGTTGAGCTCTTTGTTCTTTATCTGTATGTGTATTAGCATTGGTCTTCTCGTTTATTCTTGTTTAAAATTTCTGGAATAGAATAACTGTGAATGTCACAATACAAACAGACTCATTTTAGTAAAGTTATCAACCATCACAATAACTTCTCTTGTTAAAGCAGGAGCTATTAAGTGTTCCTAAGATAGCAGTTATGTGAAAAATACAAGCTGTGGAATGACACTTCACGAGAAATCAAAGGCTCGTATGTTTGCTGTGGTGTTTTATTGGTTTAAATACTGTCATATTGATTTTGTTTTAATATATGATATCAATTTACCTTTATTTATTGTGCATGTGAAGTAGTAAACTGCTCAGAAGTGTAACAATGGATGGGTATAAACATAATAGACAAAGTGAAATGAAGTTTCTTCATTTTTTTTTATTTTATTATATCCTTTTTTTTTCTTGGTTACTGTTTTTCTTACCTGTTGCATTGGAGAACTCTCCCTCAGCACAAGGGACACAGTCATAGCAACATTTCGGGCTCCCCTCTTTGGGAGCCTTCCTGTATCCTGGCCTACAGCTCTTGCTACATACAGAACGAGGAGTCTGAGGAACAACAGCAAGGACAACTTGTGAGCATTCACAGGAGACGGCTTCTATTTCCCATGCCCACATAATCCCAGAGTCATTTTGAGAAAGACATAAGATAAAGGTTTTCCCTTCTCTTATCCTGCTTCTTCTAGGTATTTCTGACACAGGTATGTATTATTCATGTTTTGGGGTGGGTGGGTGGGAAGTGAGAAAGTGACCACAGAGGGAGTGTGAGGGGTGATTACTTAATCTCTCAGTTTAGGTATCTTTTAAACAGATGCTTTTAAAACAGGTCTAGCTCCGAACATTTAAATTCTGTCCTGGACATCTTTTTGAAAGATTCAAATATCCCCGCAAGATATCCAAGTCTAAGCATGCCCAAAGCACACCCATAGCACACCACCAAAACACCACTCTTGAATTTTGGATGCACAGTAGCTGAGACGCCTCTCCAAATGTCCTGAAAGTTGGTTATGAAAATTGGCACTTGGACATCCTGATAATTAAAACGTCCAAGTGCCAGTGTATGCCGTTTTTGGATGTCAACTATATTATCACAATTAACTAGGTGAAGTAAACTTATTAATCATAGAATAACCTTCATCTAACCGTGAACACAACAGCAAATCAGCCAAAGCAAAGTATCCAAGACCGCGATCAAACCAGGAAATCAGCCAAAATGAAGTACCCAAGATCGCAATCAAAATGAAGTATCCAAGACAACGATCAAACCAGCATATCAGCCAAAACAAAGTATCCAACACCGCGATCAAACCAGCAAATCAACCAAAACAAAGTATTCAAGACCGTGATCAAAATGAAGTATCCAAGACCACGATCAAACCAGCAAATCAGCCAAAACAAGTATCCAAGACCGCGATCAAAATGAAATATCCAAGATCATGATCAAACCAGCAAATAAGCCAAAACGAAGTATCCAAGGCTGCGATCAAACTGAAGTATCCAAGACCGCGATCAAACCAGCAAATCAGCCAAAATGAAGTATCCAAGACTGCGATCAAATGAAGTATCCAAGACCGCGGTCAAACCAGCAAATCAGCCAAAACGAAGTATCCAAGACCGCGATCAAACCAGCAAATCAGCCAAAACGAAGTATCTAAGACAGCGATAAAAATGAAGTATCCACGACCACGATCAAACCAGCAAATCAGCCAAAACAAAGTATCCAAGACCGTGATCAAAATGAAGTATCCAAGACTGCGATCAAACCAGCAAATCAGCCAAAACAAAGTATCCAAGACCGTGATCAAAATGAAGTATCCAAGACCGCGATCAAAACAGCAAATCAGCCAAAACAAAGTACCCAAGACCACGATCAAACCAGCATATCAGCCAAAACGAAGTATCCAAGACCGCGATCAAAATGAAGTATCCAGGACCACGATCAAACCAGCAAATCAGCCAAAACAAGTATCCAAGACCGCGATCAAAATGAAATATCCAAGATCACGATCAAACCAGCAAATAAGCCAAAACGAAGTATCTAAGACCACGATAAAAATGAAGTATCCAAGACCGCGATCAAACCAGCAAATCAGCCAAAACAAAGTATCCAAGACCGTGATCAAAATGAAGTATCCAAGACTGCGATCAAACCAGCAAATCAGCCAAAACAAAGTATCCAAGACCGTGATCAAAATGAATTATCCAAGACTGCGATCAAACCAGCAAATTGGCCAAAACAAAGTATCCAAGACCGCGATCAAAACAGCAAATCGGCCAAAGTGAAGTGACTGAGATTGAGCCTCCGTGATGGATTTTATTGATATTAATGAACTGAATCGGGTGCAGCTACTTGTATATATCTAGAGCTCAGCTAATATTGACTTCTTCTGGTGTCCAGATGTCACTGAAGTATGACAGACACTGTTCCTGGTCCTCGTGATCCCACAGCACAAATGCCAGCCACAGAAAGTGAACCCAGGACTCCCACAAAGTAATTTACATACTGTCACTGAGCTGGTGGTCCAATGACACTCTGATCTTTTTAATGCCAGCCAGGATGACCTGTAATACTCTCTCTTAATATGAGGATGCTGACCCTGAGTATTAGAACAATGTAATTCACCCTCACCTGTTTAAAGAGTGGTTGCCACCTGATGGCGCTCTCGTTGATGAAGAGTTGTTGATCGGAAGGGGCAGAAGGATGAAAGCTGCCCACAAGGGTTTGGATGAGGGCTCCGTTGGGCAAATAAATACAGTTTAGAATGTCATATCGAGTGGGAGTGTCCCCTTTCTCATCAAAGAAAATCTCATTTCCAATAGAAGGTTTAAAATGAATATTCCTAAGAAAATTATTCAGCTGGAAAAAAAAAGGAAACAATCAGGAAATTGCATGGAGAAAGTGCTGGAAACTCACCTGAACGTATGAGGTGAGGTACCAGAGAGCAATATTTTCAGTACCAGTGAGAGGTCACTAGATGTGTAGGCATGACAAGAATGCAAAGTCTATATGTAAGAAAGGTATATGGCAGGGGACATTAATTTGTGTTTTAGCAGATATGGGAATTTTATAAAGGTAAATTTCTATCTACTATAATAAAACCCTAAGCGCGCATGCGCACTCCTACCTGCATGTTCCGTGATCCATATGTCCGTGGCGGTAGGAGTGCGCATACGTGCTTAGGGTTCTATTACCTTGGAAGAAAAATGGCACCACACCCGCGGAACCCCAAGGATGTTCTGAGCGAAGATATTTTTAAGTTCTAAGCCGCAGTGGTGGCACCTCTCACGAGCCCCACCTGAGTCAGAGAAGTCTTCCAACGCAGATGGGGATTGAGAAACGAGCCGCCGCGGCAGCTTTAAACTTAAAAATACCTCCAGCACAGAACTAAACGGTCGACAAAAGAACGTCATCATTGCATGTGATCCCAGACGCTCCTCACGCACACTAGCGGGCAAAACAGCTTCCCATGCACCCACGCAACCTCTAAGCGTTGTCCACCCTGATCTTCAGCTCCTCCAGGTAGCGGCAGACCTATCCACAGCCAGGAAGTACTGTAAGGCCCTCTGCTGCTCTTCTGTCCTCCTCTTCTAAACAGCCAGATGCTGGACAGGGGAATCAGGTAAGGGATGCTACAGTACAGGGGGAGCAGGGAAGAGGTGCTGCTGGGCAGGGGGGAGGAAACAGGAAGGGAGGCCTACTGCTGGACAGGGGGAGCAGGGGGGCTGTAACAGGAAGGGAGGCCTACTGCTGAACAGGGGGAGCAGGGAAGAGGTGCTGCTGGGCAGGGGTGAGGTAACAGGAAGGGAGGCCTACTACTGGACAGGGGGAGCAGTGAAGGTGTGCTGCTGGACAGGGGGGAAGGTAAAAGGAAGGGAGAAGGGCTGCTTCTGGACAGGGGGAGCAGGGAAGAGGTGCTGCTGGACAGGGTAGGTAAAATGAAGGGAGAAGGGCTACTGATGGACAGAGGGGGAAAAGAGAGACAGAAAGAAAGACAGACAGAAAGCAGCCAAGGAGAGAAAAAAAAAAGAAAGACAAAGACACACATCTATTCTAGCACCTGTTAATGTAAAGGTCTTAAAGACTAGTTGATGCATATTTACCATATTTATTCAATTTTCTATACTGTTCTCCCCAGAGTGTTCAGAACGGTTTACAAGAATTTATTCATGTACACATTCATTCTTCCCTGTCTGACCCAATGGGCTCACAATCTGTCTAATGGACCAAGGTCCAACAACTTCACTCCCGCAACAAGTTCGCCTCCTCTTGCAATTTGACCTCTCTGCCGCTTTCGACGTTGTTCATCACGTCATTCTACTTTACCAACTTTCCGAGATTGGCATCACCTCCACTGTCCTTGAATGGTTCTCAAAATTCCTTCGTTCCCGTTCCTACATTGTCAACATGAATGGCACCTCATCCTCCCCCTGGACACCAATCTGTGGAGTCCCACAAGGTTCACCTCTATCTCCTATCCTCTTCAACATCTATATGTCCTCCCTAAAACTCCTCCATCTATCCCCCCTTGAAACAACTTTACACCTATGCTGACGACATCCTTGTCCTCCTCGAGACCGACTCGAACCTCACTGATCTCTCACTGAACATATCCTCCTGTATCTCTAACCTCCAATCTTGGGCGCACACCGTCCAAATGAAATTGAATGAATCCAAGACAAAATTACTTTGGCTTGGCCCAAAATTAGCTCAGCTACCCCCCTCAATCCCACTGTCTTCTGGCTCCTCTCTGCAGCTCGAATTCTCCAGCAAGGTCCTGGGCGTCATCATTGATTCTACACTGTCCTTCAATGACCACCTCAACTCCCTGGTAAAAAAATGCTATTTCAGCCTTCACATGCTGAGGTCAGTAAGATCCTGTTTCCATCAAAAACATTTTGCCGTTCTCGTCCAATCCATTATCCTCTCCAGACTGGACTATTGCAATTCCATCTTCATATGCCTAACGAAGAAAAACCTCCACAGACTCCAACGGATCCAAAATGCCGCAGCCAAGCTTATCTTTTCTAAAAGTAAATTCGATCACGTCTCACCACTACTTTCCAAGCTTCACTGGCTTCCGATAACTTTCAGAGTTCACTTCAAATGCATCAGCCTAACTTTCAAGATCCTCCACGGCATCCTTCCTCCATTAATCCCACTCTCCTGGAATTCCTCGAATCGTAGTACCTCCAGACCTACCCAAAAATTGAAACTATCCTTCCCCTCACTAAAAGACATTTCCCACCCAGGAAAACTGGGGTCTTCCCTCCTCTTCAGATTCACCGAGCTCTGGAATAACCTCACCTCCCCCCTTCGGAACCTGAGTGCTCTCCAACCCTTCTGAAAACATCTGAAAACCTGGCTTTTCTCTAAAATCTAACTCTCCCTCCTCTCTGACTTTCTAGCTCTCTAACTTTCTTCTTCCCTCCGATCTTCATCTAACCCTTTCCCTGGAGTTCCTTTCTCATTACATTCCCTGTAAACCGTGCCAAGCTCCACGACCATGGAGATGGCGCGGTATAAAAACCTAAGGTTTAGTTTAGTTTAGGATTAAGGGACTTGCATAGGGTCAGCATGGATTTGAACCCACAACCTCAGCATATTGAGGTTGTAGCTTTAACCACTGCACCACATGCTTCCCTCCTTGTTGTTACTGTCACAATGGCTTGGTTTCCCTATATTGATACTACTGGCTTTGAATTTCAGAAATCTGCCTTGAACCGTCAAAGGAAAAGCAAAATACAAAGGTCCATATTCAATTCAATCTTGTGTGTTTGGTTTTCAGAGCATCAATGCATTAAGAGATAGTTCTTCGTATTTCAGGGCAGCACCCCTTCCTGCATTTTAGGTGCATCTTACAGCCCACATCCTTATAGAATAATGGCACAAACCCACTTAGTGCTAGAATTAAGAGGTAGAGAAAAAAAGGGTGGGGAACAAAGATACCAATGTAAAAAAATAGTCCCAACAAAAAAAAGGTGGGATAAACAATAGTCTGTATCCTGATGATTTTATATTGCGTGAGTCTGTGGCAGTTACGAGGGGCCGCTGGAAAGTTCTCAGCCCAACCAAGAAGAGCATGATGTGGAGCCATGAAACTTGCAATGAGGCAAATGCATCTAGTACTACTACTGTTTATTATTTCTATAGCGCTGAAAGGCATATGCAGCACTGTACATTTTAACATACAATAGACCAGGGGTGCCCACATTTCTTTGGCTTGTGAGCTACTTTTAAAATGACCAAGTCAAAATGATCTACCAACAATAAAATTTAAAAAAAACCCACAAAGCACACTGTACGCAGAGAAAATGTTATTTATATTCAGGTTTTTTTCAAAGAGGTCAAGGCAGATGACTTTAAAATATGCAATGTCACCTCAGTAACAACTATACAAAAATAGACAAATATACCCCCTCCCCTTTTACTAAACTGCGATAGCGGTTTATAGTGCAGGGAGCTGCGCTGAATGCCCTGTGCTACTCTTGACACTCATAGGCTCCCTGTGGAAAAAACTGATATTGCAGTTTAGTAAAAGGGGGCCATAGTGCAAAATATAGACAGCAAATATAAATTCTCAAAATGGACATTTTGATCACTAAATTGAAAAGAAAATCATTTTTCCTACCTTTGCTGTCTGGTGATTTCATGAGTCTCTGGTTGCACTTCCTTCTGACTGTGCATCCAATCTTTCTTTTTTTCTTTCTTTTCTCCTGCATGCTTCCTCTCCTCTAGACCTCATTCCATTCCCCAACCAACATCTCTCTCTGTCCCTCCATGAGTCCAACTTTTTCTTCCTCTCTCCCTGCCTGCCACCTGACACACTCCATTCTCTCCCCCAACTTTTTCTTCCTCTCTCCCTGCCCCCTCCTCCCCTCTTTCTCTCCCTGTACCCCCTTTCTTTCTGTCTCTTTTTTTCTCTCTCCCTGCCCCTCCCAAGCCACCGCCGCCATTTTCTCCCTGCTTCCCAGACACCGCAAAAGCCAGGCCCGTATACCCACTGCACAAGGGCCGGGCTCACAAGTCTCCCCCCCCCCCCCGACATTGGGAGGGGAAGGCTTGTGGGCCTGACGATTGTGCAATGGCTGCACATGCCTGGCTTTTGCAGCGTCAAGGAAGCAGGGAGATGCAAAGGCAGCACAAGTGTATCGCAGAGAGAGAAATACCCATGGGAGAGGAGTTGGGTAGAGAGAGAAAAGAACTCACAAGAGATGGGGTTGTGGAAAGATAAAACGAGGGAGATAAAAAACCCATGAGGAATGGAGGGAGAAGAATCCTTGAGGGGTTAGGGAGAGAAATGTACCTGTGGGGGGGAGGGAAAAGGAAAAGCACTATAAGGGTACAGAAAGATGAGAAGGCGACTAAGGAAATGGATGAAAGATGGGACGTGTCAGGGACAAAACTGGTGAAAGGTGGGGTGTTGGGAAGGGTGAGACTAGTGGAAAGGAGGCCTGGGGCGAGGTCATGTGACCTCTTTGTTGACTTCACAAATATGGTAACCCTATATTCAGTATCACTTTGTGCTTGGTTGGCTGTTTGTGTGTGTCTTTGTTTTCTATATAAGCAGGTGTCTATGTGTTTTTGCCTCGCTCACACCTCCTGCTTTGTAACATCTGGTGTCATTTTACCTGCCATGGTTGGAATCTCTGCCACAGACTCTCTCTGAGAGTAATCGGTCCTTGTAAGGGCTCTGCCGTGTACATTTGATGTAAAGCATGTGCCAGGGCATAGACTGCTGTATAAATATTGTAAGAGAACCTGAAATTATAGACATCATACAGAGAAGAATCCAGTCTACGCAGCGTCTCAAACCCAGTACAATTAGGCAACCTATCAAAATATTTCCATCTATTCTTCTTTGTGCCTGGCAGCCTACATCTGAAATTTATCTGCCAAATTAATTTCAGTAAAACATCATCTGGAAACATGGTAGGATTCACACTATAAAGGAAATCCTTGAATCCAGGAATTTCACCTTTTGGGATAGAAAATGCTATCGAGCCATTTAAGATCTGGAAAGCTTTTCCTATATCGAAATCTGTAATAATTGGCAGATTCGCTGACAGAATCCACACTTTCGGAGGTATTTCATGATTTCTCCATTCTTCGAACATGAACTGCTGGAGCAGATAGACCATACTACTGTAGATGACTATCACGCTGCAGGTGGAACTGCGAATCAGTTGAACAAACTCAAACATAGTTTGAGATTTCCCAAACATTGGTATCATTGCTAAAAACTCAACACAACCTCCGCTCTGAATAATTGCCCGCTTAAGTTCTTCACCAGCTGATTGTCCTTGATAATCAGCCGATGTCAGGATCCCAACCCAGGTCCATCCAAAGTGCCGGAGTAACTGTATAATAGCGTCATACTGAGAGCGCTCATTAGGGACCATTCGGAAAAAGGATGGAAAGAGAATCCGGTCACTGAAGATGGGATCCATTGCTCCATAACTGATCTGTGAAGGACACAAGAAATGGCATTTTAGAGAGGAAGCCCAAGACTGTACAACGCAGATGGAGGCCCATTTCTCAACTACTGTCAAACAGGATCTGTTGAGACACAGTCTGCTCTGTGATACATGAAAAATGGACATTCTTGCATGAACAGTCATTTTACAAAGAAACATCTATGTTATAAAATAACCACACCCTCAAAAAGCTGCTGTCGCAACAATGTCCTTACTGCTGCTGAACACAGAAAATCAAGCAAACTATAGGGCTGCATTGTTTCTCCTTGCAGCTACTGGTCTCGCCCACTGTTGACATCACTTCAAGTTCCAGGGCAGAGCAGGAAGCCGTGAGGAGGAACTCTGCGGTTTGTTTGTTTTTCTGTGTTCAGAAAGGGGTAGATGCTGGATGAGGGGGAGTAGATGCTAGATGTGGGAGAGGGGAAGATAGGGGGCAAATTCTGAATGTAGGGGGAGAAGAAGGACAGACGCTGGATAAGGGTTGAGAAAGAGGGACAGAAAAGGTTCAAAGAAGAGCAACTAAGATGATAAAGGGGATGAAGCTCCTATTGCATGAGGAAGAGCTCTTCAGCATTAGTAACTCTAAAAACCAACCTTCTTCAGCATGCATCACTTTTTCCATGCACCCTCATCCTTCATGTTTTATCCCATTCCTCTATCTCATTTTCCTCTAATAATTATGTAACTTTTCTTCTCCTCCCAACTTATCCTCACTTTCTAGTCTGTTTATATGTGTCATATATGTTTACCCTAATTATTCTTACACACCCCCACTATTTCTTTCTAATCTATATTAAAATTTTTATTGTTAACCGGTCAGATATTTATTTTATGATCGGGATATTAAAAACTAATAAACTTCGAAACTTGGAACTTGGACTGAGGGGAGATATGATTGAAGTCTACAAAATCCTAAGTGGAGTAGAACGGGTACAAGTGGATCGATTCTTCACTTTGTCAAAAAATACAAAGACTGGGGGGGGGATACTCGATGAAGTTATAGGGAAATAATTTTAAAATCAATAGGAGAAAATATTTTTTCACTCAGAGAATAGTTAAGCGCTCGAATACGTTGCCAGAGATTGTGGTAAGAGTGTATAAAGTAGCTGGTTTTAAGAAAGGTTTGCACAATTTCCTGGAGGAAAAGTCCATAGTCTGTTATTGAGAAAGACATGGGGGAAGCCACTGCTTGCCCTGTATCGGTAGCATGGAATGTTGTTACTGCTTGGGTTTTGGCCAGGTACTAGGGACCTGAATTGGCCACCATGAGAACGGGCTACTGGGCTTGATGGGCAATTGGTCTGACCTAGTAAGCCTATTCTTATGTTCTTATATGGAGGAGAAATGGGAGATAGGGATAGATGTTCAATAGAAGGGGGAAGAGAGGAAATAGATGCTGGATGTGGGGGGTCAAAGAGAGGGGACAAACATTGGATAGAAGGGGGAAAGAGGGTAGATGCTGGATATGGAGAGAGGATAGGGGAGGTAGATGCTGGATGTGGAGGGGGATAGAGGAGGCAGACACTGGATAGAAGAAGGTGACAGAGGAAGCAGATGCTGGGTAAAATGGAGAGAAAGAGAGAGGGAGCAGATTCCGGGTAGAAAGGTAAGAAAGAGGAGAGGGATAAGATACTGAATGGAAGAGAGAGGAGGAGCAGATGCTGGATAGAAGTGGGAGAGTGTCAAATACCGGATGTGGGAAAGAAGGAGGATAGGGTTAGTGACTGGGAAATAAGAGGAAGTGAACTAGAAGAGCCAGAGTGAGAAAAAGATGGTAAGTGTAGTTAGAATCAGTAAAAAAAAAAAAAAAAAAAGAAAGGAAAGGAAATTGTAAACTGTATAGTAGGAAAGAATTAAATCTGGACAGAAGCAGATAAATAAATTGAAGAAAGCTGAATGAAAAAGGAGAGAAAAATAAGAAATTGACAGGAAATCATGGCAAGAGTTAAGAGAAAGACAAGGAAAACAGAAATCAGATACTGGGATCTACACAATTAGGAAAAGTAATTGGGCAAACAACAAAGGTAGAACAAAAACAATTTTATTTTTTGTTTAGAATAAAGTAGTGTGATATCTAGGTTAATAAATGTTCCCCTGGATTGGGATTTTGCCAGGTACTGGTGACCTGGATTGGCCATTGAGAGGATGGGCTACTGGCCTTGATGGACCATTGGTCTGACACCGTAAGGCTATTCTTATGTTCTTACATAAAGATAATGAAAATGAAAATAAGGCGATATCTCTTTATTGGACTAATTTTAATACATTTGTGGCCAATGTTTGGAGACCAAACCCTCCTTCCTTATGTCAGAACAGGATACCATAAGATCTGTATACTGTCCTGACCTGAGGAAAGAGGTTGTGGCTTCTGAAACCTAATTGAAAAATATATTTAGTCCAGTAAAATAGTTTCATCATATTATTCAAATATTGGTGTTAATTTATAGTATAATATAACATAGTAACATAGTAAATGGGGACACTAAAGACAGAAAGGGGCACTAAGGACATGGGAAGGAGGCACTGGGGCACTAAAGACATGGGAAGGAGGCACCGGGGGCACTAAGGACATAGGAAGGAAAGAGGGAGGGAATAGAAAGGGACAATTCTTGGGCCTGAGTGCAGAAAGAAAGAAATGAAAGAAAGGATACACAGACAGAAGGAAACGCAACCAGAGACTCATGAAATCAGTCACCAGACAGCAAAGGTAGGAAAATGATTTTATTTTCAATTTAGTGATCAAAATGTGTCAGTTTTGAGAATTTATATCTGCTGTCTATATTTGTCTATTTTTCTATAGTTACTGATGTGACCGAGCTTGCGGAGATGGGGCAGAAACAGGGTTTTAAAATTTTAGTCCTAGTAGTTTGCCGGTCCACAAAATAATTCTTTTATTTCTGCCAGTCCACGGGTGTAAAAAGGTTGAAAACCACTGATGTAGAGTATGCCGGCTTTCTTTTTCGCCAAGCCGTGCTCGCATTGATCAATCTTCTCCTCTCTTGCAACTTCCTGTTTCCGGTTGCATCAGAGGAGAATATTGAACAAATGAACACCCGCACATGCGGCTGGGCGAAAAAGAAAGCCGGCATACTCTACATCTAAGGTGAGATGGAGGGAGGGAGATGGCGGAACACTGCAGTCGGTCGGGTGTCTGCTGTTTTTGTATCACTGCCTGCCTGCGCTCACGTTCCAGATCCTCCTGCATTTTTAGTGTGCACAATTGACCTGATTCGAGGTATAGGTGAACATGGGGGACACGTCATTGAAAGGGAGGACAAGTTAATTGATTTATTTTATGTTCGGTTTTTACTACAGGGCAGAGGCACTGAAACAGATTCTCAGTGCAGTAGTAGTAGTGGGAGGACTCTCTTCTGTCTTCATGGTGTTTCGCAGTACTGAGGCTTATATGGATGCTGCGGGGACGGTGACGGGGCGGTGACGGGGTGGTGAAAGGGATGGCGGTGACTGTGACGGGGCGGTGAAGGGAACGGCGGTGACGGGGCGGTGCAGAGGATGGTGGGCCGGGGACGGTGCAGTGACGGGGACAGATTTTTTCCCCGTGTCATTCTGTAATAGTAACATAGTAAATGACAGCAGATATAGACCTGAACGGTCCATCCAGTCTGCCCATAAATTATACCCATTAAAAAATACATGATTAAATTAACTTGTCTCTTCTTTGATATTTCTGGGCCGTAGACTGTAAAGTCTGGTATTGTCCTAGGTTCCAAATGCTGAAGTTGTCATCCGAGCTCACTCCAGCCTATCCTACCATCCCATTGTTTGCAGGATATTTACCATAAAGTCTGGCTAGTAACATCTTCATGTTCCAAATTAGTTTACTTCTGCTTTCTTTAAATTTTGCAGCATGCATCGGTGTCGCATTGTGACTTGTTGGAAGTTCAGTTTAATATTTGTTTACAGATATTTCTATTTTTAATTTATGGTTAGTTATTTTATACTGCGTGTGGGTCTGTGTTCTATGTATATGAAATTGAGAAATTAGGTTCTTACCTGCTAATTTTCTTTCTTTTAGACTCTCTTGACCGATTCCGCTGTCACTGATGGGTAATAGCTCATTATGATCAAATGTGAAAAATTACAGTTTACTGCAAAGCAGACAAGATCCCCACAAAGTACACCACTACCAAAGTGCTACTAAAGTGAAGGAAAGTATCTGAGAGCACCACTCAAAGGATCATAAAGTTTGTCGCCTTTGATATATGTGGTGATGGTTTTCTTTCGTCGACAACACCTTCACTCTTTTTATGGCGTTTATCACAGCTTAAATAATCTCACATTAAATGTCCATTTAATCTTTTTTTTTAACAAAAATTCTTTATTCATTTTCAAACTTACAAGTGTGACAATATGTGCAAACAAATTAACAATAAATATATCACTTAATAATAATCAATAGTACAAATGATATACTCTTATCTCCCACCCTTTCCTATCATATGATCAATACCTTATACATTATATAACAATAAAATTACCCCCCTCCCCCCTCACAATTGAACTTGTAAATTTAAGAGGGGGAAAAAATGTCATCTAATCAGTACAATACTTTGTTTATGGCTCCCACACATCTTGAAATTTCCTGAAACATCCCCGCTGTATTGCAATAAATCTCTCCATTTTATAAACATGACATAAGATTCCACCAGAAATTATAATTTAATCTACTCCAATTTTTCCAATTATACGTAATTTGTTGAATGGCATCTCCAGTCATTATAAGTAATAATTTGTTATTATTTGTAGAAATCTGACTTTTTGATCTCATTGCCATACCAAACAGCACAGTATCATATGATAATGCCACTGGTTTGTCTAATAAACAATTAATTTGGTCCCAAATTGATTTCCAAAAGGTCATAATAAATGGACAATCTAATATAATAAAATGCTAGGCCGCGCATGCGCACTAAAAAAAATCGTGTTCCCTGATCCGTCGCGGGAAAACGAGTGAGCATGCGCGCCCCTGGCTCTCACTGTGCACTATGCTCAAGCTGACGCCACGGCTCCTCTCTCGAACTGCAGCAGGATCGAGAGAGGAGCTGCGGCGAGGGCTTTCAGGACAGAATATGATTACCATGTTTCTTTAGGCAGCCCCGGTTGTTTACTTGGATTCAATGTCAGCATTAGGGTTCGCCGGCCGCCAGCCGTGAGAGCCGGGTGAGGAAGGCCGCCGCAGCCTCAGCGGCTAGGTAGGGGGACAACAATCGCGCTTATGCTCAAGCCGCCGCCACGACTCCTCTCTCGAACCGCACCAGGATCGAGAGAGGAGCTGCGGCGGGGGCTTGAGCATAAGCACCATTGTTGTCCCCCTACCTAGCCAGCGAGGCTGCGGCGGCCTTCCTCACCCGGCTCTAATGGCTGGCGGCCTTCGAACCCTAATGCTGACATTGAATCCAAGTAAACAACCGGGGCTGCCTAAAGAAACAAAGTTTCACGGTGCTTGGCCCGCCAAACAATTCCTGCTGTTGCCGAAATTTGCCCCTCCGTTCCTTCCCTTCCTCCATCAGGTACAGTTCAGCTCCGCCTATGTTAAAAGGAGCTGCTTTGAAATTGGAGCCCTGCCGCCCCTGTAACACGTTCCCTCTGCCACGGTCCCATATGTCAGAGAAGGGGCGGGACCAAGGCAGAGGGGAACGTGCTATGGCAGTGGCAGGGCTCCGATTTCGACGCGGCTCCTTTTAACATTGGTGGATTCACTGCACCTGATGGAGGTAGGGAAGGAAAGGTGGTTGTGCGCTGTTGAGCCCCTCTTTGCCCTCAGACCCTCTCCTAACTGCTCCCTCCTGTCTCAGACCACTGGGGGGAGATGCCTGTCTTCAGCTGCAGGGATGGAGGGAGGGAAGAAGAAAGAAGGCCCTGGCAAGCGAGTTATCAATAGCCAACCATAGCCTGGGACCCCTACATGATATAAATAATGACCAGACAACAAAAGGTAAGAAAAATAATTTTATTTTCTGTTTTGTGATTACAATATGTCAGATTTGAAATGTGTCTTGAGGGAGGCTGCCGCCGCGGCTTTGGACAGAGGAGTACCATTTTCGTGGGAGCCGGCCTTCGGAGAGGCTTGGGACGCGGGCAACGGATGCGGGAGGGGCTGCCGCTGTGAAGGGCTTTGGTGGGGGAGCCAGCCAGAACACGAGTGTGGGGACTTTGTAAGCGCGGATTGGTCAAGGAGCCGCCGCTGCCAAGGCTTTGAAATTGCTCTCCCACCGTCACTCACTCCCGCCCCGGCTCTGCCTCTGCCCCTGCCCAGGTTCAAAAGCAGGAGAGGCGGTTAATCTAACGGCTTAAACACTAGTAGAATAATAAATGGTCAAAAGTCCCTGCTTTGAGATGACATTGCCAACATTTATTAGACTTAGAGCTATCCAATTTTTGTAACCGAACAGGGGTCCATAATGCTCTATGCAACAGAAAAAACCAAGTTTGTCTCATAGATGCCGACACTGTACATCTCATCCTCCAAGTCCAAATTCGTGGCCATTGAGACGCAGTAATTTGATGCTTAATCTGAATGCTCCAAATGTCTCTCAGACAAGTGTTTGGTTTCTTTTTAATAAATCCAGTCAGCAATTTATACTACTGGGCGGCCTGGTGACCCATGATGTCCGCCTGAAAGCATAAGAACTCCATACTATATTGATTATTAAGGTTTTTCCAGTCAGGGAACCCCGCCTGAATGGCCTGCTTCAGTTGCAACCATCTAAAACTTTCTGATTTATTAAGGCCATATTTATGTTGCAACTGTGAAAATTCAAGCATTTTACCATTAGAGATAACATCATCTAATAAACGTATTCCTGCTATCATCCAATACTTCCAGGCGAGCCTTTCTCTGCCAATTTGAATCTTGGAGTTCAGCCATATAGATTGATTTGTAGATTTGTGAATTGGAATAGTTGTTAAATTATTTACATAACGCAATGTTTTCTATGTATCAGCTATCTTTACTGTAACTAGGATTTTGATATTGAGCACATGGCAAAGACGTAATGGAGACATGAGTTACCATTCTAGCCGCAACCAATCTGGGAATTAATCCATGAGCTCTGGGAGGACCCAATACATACCCAGGCGCAAAATATAGGCTTGATGATACCTATAAAAATTGGGAAAGTTTACCCCTCTCTCTGAAATTGGTCTTTGTAAAGAAACCAATGCCACTCTAGGAGTTTTACCCAGCCAAATAAATTTTATAAGAATGCTATTTAATTTTTTATACAAAGACCCTTGAAAATAAACCGGCAATATACCCATCTGATAACAAACCACAGGCAAAATCATCATCTTGATAGTTTGGATTCTCCCCCACCATGAAAGATGTAAAGGATTCCATTGCTCACACATTTCTGTAACCTTCTGTAATAACGATTTTTCATTTATTTTCATTGTTTCTTCCATCGTATTTTTAATCCAAATGCCTAAATACTTTATTCCATCCTTCCTCCAAAGAAAGGGAAACAAATCAAACAAACCTTTTGTACAATGGAGATTGAGTGGAAGAATTTCTGATTTACTGCAATTTATCTTATATCCTGAGAATTTTCCAAATTTCTCAATCAATTCAAGTAAGCAAGGAATGGTTGTCTCAGGATTTCGCAAATAAAGCAGTATATCATCTGCATACGCAGAGACTTTATACTCCCTGATCTCTACGAGGAATACCCTGTATCTCATCTGCTTGCTGAATAGCTAATAACAAGGGTTCTAATACAATATCAAAAAGCAGAGGAGATAAGGGACAACCTTGTCTAACCCCTCTTTGCAACCTAAAACCTTCTGAAAAATTATTATTAATACACAGTTTAGCAACAGGGGAGCTATACAACGTTTGAATCATTTGTATAAATCCTGAACCTATATCAAACCACTCCAAGGCTTGATACATGAAGGTCCATTCAACTCGATCAAAGGCCTTCTCTGTTTCCAGGGATACAGAAAAAGCCGGATCATTTAAGGCTTTTGACAAATTCAACATATGTAAGGTCAGCCTAGTGTTATTCGAAGAATGTCTCTGAGTAACGAATCCTGTTTGGTGCATTCCAATAATAAATGGGAGAGCTTTAGCCAAACGTATAGCCAATGTTTTAGCTAAAAGTTTTCCATCTACATTAATTAAGGAAATAGGCCTGTAGTTTGAAACCAGTGTGGGATCTTTATTTGTCTTTGGTAAAACTATAGTTAATGATTCTGCCATGGTACCTGTAATACAACCTTTAATTAGTTGAGTCTGATATAAATTTAACAAATAAGGTAATAGGGTAATTTGGAATGATTTATAAAACTCTACAGTAAAACCATCCCCACCTGGAGCGGATCCAACTCTAAGGGACTTCAATGCTGTTTGCAACTCATTTATTAATATTGGCTTTTCTAAACTTTCTTTTATATGCTCAGGAACTTTTGGTCCCTTAATTAATTTTAAAAATTCTAATCCATCCTTTTCTTTGTCTAAATAAGGCTCAGATCTTTATAAAACTTTAAAAATTGTTTTAGAATAGGACCAATTTGACAATAAGTATTCCCTTTTATTGCCACAAGTTTTGTTTTCCGTTTTTTTGCTTTTAGATAATTTGCCAATAATCTTCCTGCCTTATTTGAATTCCCATAATGCAATGCCTGTTGAAAAAATTAAATCTTTTCTTATCAATTTAGAAGAAATCTCATTATATTTCCCTTTAGCTTTCAAGAGATCCTGTAGTGTAGAATATTCCCATTTTTCAATTAATTTTGATTCCAATATCTTTATTTCTTGTTCTAATCTAGAAAATTGATTTTTAATTTGTTTTTTAATATATGCTGAAAAAGAAATAATTTGATCTCTCATGGTGGCCTTAAAAGCCACAATGTTTCCATTGAGATATCCTCTGTATTATTAATTTGAAAATAATCATTTATTTTTAATTGAATTTCTTCTATAAAATTTGGTTCTACAAGCAATGTATTATCGAATCTCCATACAGATCTAATAGCATACCGGTTAATTATTTTAATTTTAATCCTCACCCCACCATGATCAGACAAAATAATTGGATCTATGGAGGCTTGTATAACTTGTTGAACTAATGTACTTGAAACAAATATATAATCTATTCTGGAAAACGATTTATGAACATGGGAGCAAAATGAAAATTCCCAATCATTAAAATGAAATATCCACCATATATCTTTCAAATCACAATTTTGTACCAAATTATCTAATCCTAATGATTTCATAATTCTGCTAGGTTTTTTGTCCATTAAAGGATTTATAACAGCATTAAAATCCCATGCCACAACTAAATTAGAAGCAGCCAGTGGTTGTAACAATTGTTGTAGATATCTAAAAAATTCAATTTGATTTGAATTAGGTGCATATACATTGAAAAGTGCCATGGTAGCGTTTCCCAGTTTCATGTCTACATGTATCCATCTTCCTGAAAGATCAGCATTAATCATCTTAAAAAAAGCATTACATTTCTTATTAATTAAAATTGCTACCCCTGCCTTTTTCCCTATAACTGGGGCAAAAAAACAATGTTTTATCCAATCTCCTTCCAATTTTTTGGACTCTAAGGCTAATAGATGAGTCTCTTGAATGTAACATATATCTACATTCTGTTCGTTTAAAAATAAAAGTGTTTTCTTCCTTTTTATTGGATGGTCGAGGCTATTAACATTTAGCGGAAATAATTTAAGCTCCATTAAGAAATTTATTTTTTGAACACATGAACCATATCACATATATTATCTTATTATAATTTTTCTTTACAAATCTCATTTCCCTTAAATTGCTTTGTAAAATTCCCCCTATTATCTTATTATATATTCCCAAAACCCCTTCCCTATTTCCTCCCATAATCCCTCCCTTTTGCGAAAACTTGAAAACATAAAATCAGACAGGCCACCCTACCCCTCCCCTAAGCATCCTATTTCATTATATCATTCTATATCTTATATATTATATATCTTTCGACTATGGAGGTATAGAAGAATAAAGTTTATTATTATTATTATTATTATAGAGAATAATCAATTCATATAATTACTTTTAATATTATAATTGATTAAAATAATTACTTTCAGCATATTTCATAAGTCTCTACTTTAAACTATTTCCATAACCAGGTGTAACAATAAATATTTCATTATAAACTTAAATTAATATAATTATCTTGAATACATAGGAATTCGCCATGTATTTCCTCTTGAACTTATCAAAAAGTTCCTCTTTTTAAAAAAAAAATGAATATATTACAATGTTTCAGTCTATCTATTCTGTACTTCATAAAATTTAGTATTATCCATTCATCCATTTCATATTATTTATTCATATGGGTAAAATTATATAATAGAATGCATTTTAGAATTCATCCAATTAATTGATTAATCTATATTAATAAGTTCATTCAGTAAAAATATTGTTTATATTCGTAATCATTTATTAATGACCATTTCTAAACTTCAGAGCCAGGTCATTGATAGAAGCACAATAATGACCTTTACTGCTATCCTTGAAACAAAGAGCATCAAACTCCATGCTGAAGAAGCTGCATAAAAGCCTACCAGTCAAAAAGTCAGAAGAGGAAGGAGACCCACACAGGACCACCGGGGGCACTCCAACCAGACCACTGCTGGAGCCCCATCAGTACACAGGCAGCCTGCAGAAGTGACCCAAAAGATGGCTGAAGTTGAAAACAACCTCAATTGTTGAACTGATGACTGGAAACACCTGCGAGCTGTGGAAACACAGCCTACAAGTAGAGATATGCAGAATTCCCGTGACTCAACCAGAGCCGCACATGAACTCGCCTACTTCACAGAAACCAACCACCAGTCACCAGCAAAGACATTGAGCATTCAGTACGAGGAAACAGAGAGAAACATGAAAACTATAACTCCAATGAGTCTTTCCTCAACATCCAGAATCATCCATCCTCCATCTGTAATCTTTTTTTGCTTTTCAGACTATATATACTTTTTTAAACCTTTAAAATTTTTCTAAAGTTTTTTTCTTTTAATTTTTATTTAACTAATTCCTTCTCAGTACATTCAGTCTATTGATGATCACAGGAATAATATGGCACCCTTTTGCCACACTATTCTTTCATTATTATATCCAAAAACTGACTCTATTAAGAGCAAACTGTTACTTATCTTAAATGATGCCCTTGATCATTTTTTAGCACAAAGCCCAAACTGCTGTGATTTGGGTAATTCTGGAAAAACTGCTAATTTTCATTCATTCACTATACATTCTTTAGGTCCAACAGGGCCCGTTTCGTTGCTCAAAATGCGGCTTCCTAAAGGGTTAACTGTCGGTTCTTCCTCAGAATTCATAATTGATGGGGGAAGTCTCGTGGGCTGGCTGTTGCACGTGGCCATGGCCATTCCCTGCTACGGAGGGGGAGGGATGGAGCATGTCAGCTCCGGATCTGCTTTGCAGCAGGTGTGCCGTCGATGGCAGGGAGGCATCCTGATGGCAGTGGCTTCAGTTTGGGGGGGGAAGGGGGAGGCAGGGATTCCCAGGGAGAGGCTTCTGGTAGGCAGGGAGGTGTGCAGCGGGCATCAGACAGAGGCAGGGAGGCATACCGACAACAGCAGCGGCTTCAGCGGAGGGAGGCAGGTAGGCTTCAAAGTGGGTCAGCTTCAGGGGAGGGAGTAAGGGGATGTGCCAAATGCTGGAAGACAGTGAGGGGAGGGGGCACAAACTCAGGACACTGAAGGAAGGGAGGGGGCATGAACATGGGAGGAAGGGGGCACTAACTTGGGACATAGGAGAGAGGGAGGGAATAGAAAGTGAGAGAGAGGGAAAGAGATGGTGCAAATGGGGAAAGAAAGAGGAAAATTAGGCATAGAGAGAGAGAAATGAGGTAGAGATGCATGGGGAATAGAAGGATGAGAGGGAGAAATTTTGGATATGGTGGTGGAGAGGGAACAGAGGGATTGATTGAAGGTGATGCAATGGTGAGGAGTGTTGGACTTACTGATGGAGAGAGATATGTGGCATGGTGTTGGAGAGTGGTGATAGAAGGAGAAATGGGCATGGAGCTGGTGGGCAGTGGTGAAAAAGTATCTGGGGGATAAGAGAGGAAGAAAAGTTTGACTCATGGAGGGACAGAGAGAGATGTTGGTTGGGAAATGGAATGAGGTCTGGAGGAGAGGAAGCATGCAGAAGAAAGGAAAGAAAGAAAGAAAGAAAGAAATATTGGATACACAGTCAGAAGGAAGTGCAACCAGAGACTCATGAAATCACCGGACAACAAAGGTAGGAAAATGATTTTCTTTTCAATTTAGTGATCAAAATGTATCAGTTTGAGAATTTATATCTGCTGTCTATATCTTGCACTACATTTGTCTATTTTTCTATAGTTGTCACTGATGTGACATTGCATATTTTAAAGTCATCTGCCATGTCCTCTTTGAAAAACACCCGAATATAAATGATAATTAACATTTTATCTGCGTACAGTGTGCTTTGTATTTTTATAATTTTGTAGTTACCATTATGTATTGATAAGATAATAATGTGTGTATATGAAAAATCGATAAAAGAAATTGCATTACAATTAGTACTATTATTATGGGGGGTGGAGTCGGGGGCGGCATTTGGACAGATCTGGGGCGGAGCTTGGGCTGGGGTACTTAGTTGGTATTTGTTAGGGTTAGGGGTACTTGGCTTGAAGAGGTTGAGAAACACTGTACTATACCAAAGTTTTGGTCTCGGTCTCCACCTGCTGGTCATAATGAGCTATACCCATCAGTGACAGCTGGTCTAGAGAGTTTTGACAAAGAAGGACATGGTTTTGTGTTAGCATTAATTGTGCGAGATGGATCTGTACTAATCTGTATTCTTCAGTTTTCTAATAGGTTTTTGATGATCTAGTACCCATTGAAGTATTTGTGGTAGTTTTTTTCTAAGTAGGTGCTGGTTATGTGACTCGTGGAAGTTGCTGCTATTTTGGTATGGTAGGGCTCTATAACCCCTGATTGGCACTGCCCCAGGCATATTAGATAGATTGTGAGTCCACCAGGACAGGGAAAAATGCTTGTAAAACCATTCAGAGCTCCCCTGGGAGAACGGTATAGAAAATTGAATGAATGAATAAAATTCTAGATTCCTACTCTGTCCTTACTACACCTGCTTACTGTCTCATTCTATTTATGCTTTTCCAAGCTGATTCTTGGATGCCAGTTAGCCCTCTGGGCTGGGAAGGATTCTGCATATATGTTTCTAAAGCATGCTGGGGTCTTTCTTGAGCTCCTTGTTCACTGTTCAATTTGAGTTTACATGTTGCTTCTTTGGACAGAACAGTTGTTTTTGATGATTTTCCCCTTGATGTCTCTACTTCACATTCTCTATTGGAGCTCTCGGTGCTTGGGAATTAACTGCAGGTGATGCTACAGCTCTCAGTGAATTAGAGAAAAGCCACAAAAAAAATTCAGATCTAATTCCTTCTGCATATGACACAACCCACATGTCTAGAATGTCTCGCCTACAGTATCTTCTGGAAAAGATATTATCAAGGTAAGGACATAATCTCTTTTTAACCCCAGACTAAACAAAACCATGCTCTTCAAAGAAACCATTTATCCTCACGGTCAATGTTTTTATTGACCAGCATTTAAAAATAATAGATTGTTGATGTCAATCCTCATTAAACACATCCAACAGAGCAGACCAGTTCTACCTGAGGGTAGTGGAAGATTCTTGAAAGCTGTGATATTGAGTAAGTTGTATCTGAAGTCAAATCGCCAATGAAAGCAGCCAGTACTCCTCTGTCTTCACAGCTGTAATTAGGGACTGGCACTTGTCTCCCAGACAACAAGCTCAAGGTTCCATGTATGGCTCTTAGCTCCCAAGCACAGGAGTCATAGATCCGATACCCCAGGGTAATGTTGGGTAAGAGTTCTGCATTGTTATTGACCTCTTCCACTGTGAAGTGAAAAGCCAAGCAGTGTCGATAATAGCGGATAATAGGCCTGTGGAAACAGAGATACATTTTATTGAGATGTCAGAATTCAGCATGAATTAGTTTACAAGTGATGAGGACATTCTTCATAGGATCTCCATGAGATGCCATGTTTGGGTAGATATTCCATGTGTACCTGACCAGGATGAACGGAGAGATGCTGAAATGTTATCAGAAATTAGAGAGGCTAACGAACTGGGTAACACAATCATACTGGGTGATTTCAACTACCGCGATATTGACTGAGTAAATATAACAGGGCATACCAGAGAGATAAAATTCCTTGATGAAATCAAGGACTGTTTTATGGAGCAGCTAGATCAGGAATCAGGATAAGAGGCGAAGCAATTCTAGACCTAGTTCTTAGTGGAGTGCATGAATTGGTGCGGGAGGTAATGGTGTTGGGGCTGCTTGATAACAATGATCATAACATGAATCAGATTTCATATAATCCTTGGAATAAGTTCACACAGGAAATCCAATACAACAGCACTTAACTGTAAAAAAGGTGACTATGATAACATGAGGAGAATGGTAAAAAAGAAACATTGAAGCAGCTGCAAAGGTCAAAAATTTACATCAAGGATGTTATTCAAAACTACCTTTCTGGAAGACCATTCACTCTGTAATTCCACCTGGGGTCACCAGAAGTGATCGATATCTCTAACTACTTGTATGTGCATAGAATGCCAGAGATGAACTTCACTCTTACGAAAGGCAGTGCTGGATGTCAACTCAAGTTCTCCAATTTACGGCAGCCATTGACCAAAGGAAAGTTTCCTTCTGGAGAAGCATTAGATAAATAAGACAGCAGAGCCACTAGAACTTTCTTAAATTCTTTCAGTATCCTCTGTTCCTGGCACCTCTTATGTCCCTCCCTGATTCCCATCGAAATCATCTAGTATTTTTTGTCACTCAGGCTGCATTTGGGAAATTACTAAGTGCAATTGGTGGCATGCTTTTTTTTATTTTTTATGCTACTATGGCTTAATCCGCAGTTTAAAATACAAAATAGCCTTGTTAAAATTACCCAGAGGGCAAGAATCTTGTATTTGGATTCTATGAGCTGTTTCATTTGTATTGTGCTGTCATTTAACATATCTCTATTATATGATTGTTTTATAGTGCTGTTAAATGGATTTAATTCCAAGTTTACCTCTTTAAGCTTATAATTGATCATTTTACTATTATTAAGCTGTTAACCAAATTGTAAGAATTGCCTACCCCTGGTCTAGGATAAAGTACCAAAAACACCCTGTCATGGGAGCTAGGGAAGTCATTTGTGACACCATCAAAACCTTGGAATGACCCAAAGTTGCCTGACATGGCAACCAATTAGTAATTTGAAAGTGTAATAACCAATCAGACTGATTATGTATCCAGCAATCAAAGTAGCCATGTAATATTCTATAAACAAGCAAGCTTAATGTATCCAAGCCAGAGTGGATTGAGACTTCTACAAATTTGCTAACCTTTGGTCGTCTCCTCCACTTGGCACATTTGCTGTATATTCATCTTATTGATGCCAATGTTGTAAGCTGACAATTTGACTTATTAATTTAACATTTATTTGATGCAGCATATGTGTTGTAGTTGTCATTGTCAATAGACAGTAAAGGTGAGCATCCACTATCTCCTCCTCTTAGGGAGAGGAGGAGATAGTGGATGCTGCAGATGGGCAGACTGGATGGACCAATTGTCCTTTATTTGATGTCATGTTTCTATTACCCTGTTCAACTTTTTCACTCATAACTTGATTTAAGCTTCAAGAAGCTACTTACAAAATGCAATCCTTAGAAGCTGGAGGCTCCCTGAAGTTTGTAGAATCAAGGGGATTACTTTGCATGTGAATCTGTAAGATTCCACCAAGGATCAGGTCTCCGTCCTTATGGTACATGGACATGGACAGGTCTTGTCTGATTTTCAGGTTAAACCCAGTATCTTGATTCACATCTTTCTCAAATAGATGAGCAACAATCAGAAACATGAAAGAGAGAAGGATCAACATAACGCTTCCCGGAGTCAGATTTTCCAGGTTTAGGTGCTGGTGATGTGGTTTTTTTTATTATTTGATCAGATGAGCCAGAAATACTATTCTCGGGTCACCAAGCTATTGGCATGGCTGTGAGATTCATATGCATTGATGGAGATGTGATCACCTCCCAGTGAGAGGAATACTGTCTGACTCTCTACACAGTCCCAAAAACAGCTCTTTAAAAGCAAAACCAGCTCTTCAAAAGCTATGTGGAAAAACAACCAGGTATTTTCCTCAGTGATTTCAGACAAAATATAAACCACCATAGAATGTCCTTGATCCAAGGTCAACAATCTAAATAACACTTCAGAGCAGTAATCAGGAGGAACTGTTATTACAATCCTGTGGGGCACAACGAGATGAAAAACAGATTTTTATACACAGGTGCAGTAAAGAGGAGCTTCCAAGAAAATGACAACATCTGGATTTCTGTTTAGCTGATGTGGGCAGAAGTCAAACTTAGGCACTTTAGCCATTTAAACCTACTCTCTGCCTCTTGTTCCCCAACATGTTCTGTGAGCACCCAACTGCACTCCAAAATATACTGGGCTAGATTCAATAAATGGCCCCCCAAAGTAGGCTCCAGAATGATCCGTGCTAAGCTAGAATTTCGTAAAAGACTCACTGCATGGAGCGTCCTATTTAGAATACAAGTGTAGTGCGTTAATAGTAGTAAAAGATGTGTAAAGTTAGGCACCTAGATTGATACACCTAGCCAATCTAGGAGCTTTAATTGGCGCCAATAACAAGCAAGTAGCATCTCATAACTGTCTTAAAATTAATTGGATGGTAGGTGCCTAGGCATGGTCAGGGGACAGTTCATGGGCGTGTTTTTCATGTACGCATCTGTTTTGGACTTTGGCGCCGGTATCTATGCCAAGAAAACCCTAGCATTAATATGGGGCCTCTAAGGTACGGTTACCAGATTTTCTTTCAGGAAAATCCAGATCCATGGCTACATCCCCAAGACAGCCCAGATCCCCCCCTGTTCTGCCCGCCCCAGATGACATCCGGATATGCATGAGAACTGGCCCAATCCAGAATTTGGTTATGCATATGCAAGAGTCTGCGACCAGGAAGTAATGTCAGAGGACGAGTCGAGGCCGGCGCAAGCAGCAGGTTGTAGCTAGAGGTACGGGGCAAGGAAGTGAAGGCTCATTTGCGGTAGGAAAGAATTGGGTAGGAGCGGAACAGAGAGGAGGAGAGGTGCTGGCGCCCCCATCAAGACAGCACCCAGAGCGATCCACCTCTGCTACCACACCCTCTTTGGAGTTACATGCATAATGAAGGAGATGCACATGATATAGAATAGGGTGCAGGGCAGTTCCAATTACTGCCAAGAGCTCGTTAACAACAGTTGTTGACTGTTATCACCTAATTGGCTAATTAGTTTACTCCTGGATCTGTGATCTACATTCATATTTGTATGCCGAAATTTCTGCAACCTGGGAATCTGGGAGACCGCAGCCTCAATTCTTTACATGGCGCCTAAAACATAGGTACTGAGGAACGTGGCGCACAGCGCATTTCAATCTTAAGTTAGACACCTGAGAATGGAATGGATACAGCACCGTTCATGGAACAAAGCATTTATGAACAAGTTGAAAAATTGAAGGTGGAGAAATCTGTGGAACCGGACGGGATCCATCCCAGGATATTGAGGGAGGTCCATGATGTTCTGGTGGGTCCTCTTAAAGATTTGATAAAAAAATCTTTAGAGATGGGAGAGGAGCGGATGTGGTCCCTCTTCACAAAAGTGGTTGTAAAGATGAATTGGGAAACTACAGGCCAGTAAGCCTCACTTCAGTTATTGGGAAAATATTGGAAATGTTGCTGAAGTACAGGATAGTTGCGGTTTTCTTTTCTCACAGGTTTAAAGACAATAGACTGTTTTCAGTCCAATTCTTTGCAAACCATTGGATCCCTAAGGAAGGCATGTTCGCTGAAACATGGACCATGTAGGGTCCGGTTGGATTTTTATCACTATTTTATATCATTGTTCTTTTTTAATTGAATTTTTATGTTTTTATATGTCAGTGTTTAATAAATTATCTCCAGAACATCTGTATCCACAGTTTTTTGGTTTTGTTTTCATTGGTTGATTGTTTTCACTGTGGATCATTGGGTCTCCCCATTTTTCTTTATTATAATAGGCAGCACAGAAGAACATTTATATAACATAGCAGGGGATACCTACCATTGAGTGATTCCAGTAAATTCTTGCAGCCACCTAAATCTGTGCACACCTGAATCACCCCCTCTGCCCCCAGGACCACAATCGCTTCAGCTCCAGTTCTTCAGCTCCCTCTTATCAGGTCTCTACATGCTGTAAGTCATTGCAGAGAGAGACTGAAAGCTACTACTTAAGCCGGGGGGGAGGGGGGGCATATTCCATATCTCTGATGCAACGTCCTGTGGGCACAGAATGTGCACAGGAAAGGCCCTTCTGGTTCTCTCTGCTGCAAATTTCAGCACCTGGAAGGGAGCTAAGAAATCAGCTGGAGCCAATCGGGCTGGAGAGATGCTTAACTGGAATAGGGGAAAGGTGCTAGACCTGAGGGTGAGCAAAGGGAAGAGAGAGAGAGAGAACCCTGGAACAAAGGAAGGAGAAAGAGAGGAGGCAGATGCTGGAACCAGGCTGAGAAGCATAGGAAAGAGAGAGATATTGAGATCTGGAAGAAACAGGAGGAAGATGCTGGACTGGTGAAGGGGAAGCAGAGAGAATAAATGGAGATACTGGACCAATGGAGGTTGAGAAAGATGCCAGATCATGGAGAAGAGAGGGGTCAGGGTACAGGAGGATGGAAAGAGAGAGGCAAGACATTGGGGGGGGGGGGGGTGGAGGGCAGGGACACAGAAGAGATGGTTGTGGCCATGAAGGGAACAGGGACACAGAGAGTTAAAACTGGACACAGGAGCTTATGCTCCCACTTTTGTCTTCCCTCCCTCCCTTCCTTCCTTCCTGAACCAGCTATAGGCTGTCACCCCCAGGCCTACTTTACCTCTCTTGTGGTCTTTGGTGAGTCAGGAGGAAAGCAAAAAAAAAGATGACAAAACTCTGCACAAAACTAAAAGGGTCTGAGACCACCAGACCTTCAAACAAACGTTTGGATGAGAATGTTCATTGAATTAGATTACTACATTAGCTTATTTCTATTGTCTAATTGTTGAATGGATAACCTGAGAACTCATGATGCAGGCTTTTTTTAAAAATATCTTTATTCATTTTGAAGCCATAAATAAGTTCAACATATTATACAAACATATTACACTATAAAAGCACTTAAATTCAATCAAAATTGTAATCTATGACAAATAGATATATCACCCTCCCATACTTATATTCAAAAATTGCACTCAAATTAAAGAATTAAATATATTTTCCAATCCCCACTCCCACCTACCCTGGACGTGCATGATCAAAGGGCAAAATCAACAATCACTCTACAAAATTTTGTCATTGGCTCCCAAATCCTCAGAAACTTCTTATAATGCTCCTGTTTTATAGCCATAATACGTTCCATTTTAAAGACGTGACTCAAAGACTCCCACCAAAAGGTATAGTTCAATCAATCCCAGTTTTTCCAATTCCTTAAAATAAGCTATATAGCAACCCCTGTCATAATAAAGAGAAGTTTGTTATTGTGAGATGATATTTGGCTTTTAGTGCAGGCTTTGTAGCCGAAACACAGTCCATGTCGAGTCTATTTTTCTTGTTCCACTTCCTATTGTTGACATTAAAAGCTCTGGTCTTCTCTGCTCCTTTGTTCATCCTTTTGGTGAGTCAGGATAGGAGGGAACCCCAGATACTTATGTCCATCTTGTGTACACAGTCAAAATGAAGGCAACAATTTCCAGCAGCAATCTCACAAGATTTGCCACTAGAGGTCATGGCAGCCATTTTGAGACTAAAGCCAGCATGGGCAGGAGAAATCTACAGTCACTCCTTTCCCGTGCCAGATCCAATCCCAAAATGATTACTGCAACCTATAGTTGCAGTTTCGTGGCAGCCATTTTGACTGTTGCCATTGAATGTGGAGAAGCAACCAGGGATCGCTTTTTCTAAAAAACCACAAGTGTGGTAAGATAGGCCTGCCAGTGGCAATTGCAACCTACAGATAGGCAGAGGAGGAATGAGTCTGGGAGGGGGTTTACATGGGTGGAGCTTCCACTGATGCACATATGCAAATTATCAAAATTTCTTCTCTTCTCTTAGGTTTTCTTATGTTACATGTGTAAGGGAAGGGTTAAAACGCGGACCTCACGGACCAGACAGACCTCGCGGATCTAAACCCGCATGTCCTTAAAAATCTGAGGTCCGTGCCGCTTGTAGTTAGTTTCTGGTTCTGACAGACCTCAGTGACAGTTTAGTGCTGACGGATCCGTCTCAGCATAGGGAGGTAAAAGTATTAGAATCCGTCAGCACTACAATGTCATCGAGGTCTGTCAGAGCTGATTTACTGGGGCTGCAGGAAACCAGTTTAAAGGATTCATTTTAGAGCCGCTCTTGCACTAGCACTAGTCTCTGGCTCTGACAGATATCGGTGACATTTTAGTGATGACGGATCCTAATACTTTTTCCTCCCTATGCCGAGACGGATCCGACAGCACTAAACTGTCACCGAGGTCTGTCAGAGCCAGAAACTAACTACAAGTGGCACGGACTTCAGATTTTTAAGGACGTGCAGGTTTAGATCCGTGAGGTCCATCAGGTTCGTGAAGTCCGCGTTTTACCCCTTCCCCATGTGTAACTGACCTTTGCATGTTAATATTTACACCAGCTCTAGGCCTGGCACTAAGTATTTTTGGGGCCTAATATTTATGCGTGTATATACCCGGATGAGTATAATCCCTCAGATAAGTAAATCACTGAATACCTCTACATGGATGGGAAAAGGGAGCAATGTCTGGAAAGCAGTATATACTAATGCTTAAAGTATGGGAAACAAGATTCTGGATCTAGAAGCTGTGATGGAAGAAGAGGAGTTGGATAAAGTGGCGATCACGGAGATGTGGTTCACAGAGAACCATGACTGTGATGTAGTTATTCCGAGCTATAATCTCTTCAGGAAAGACAGGGTAGGAAGAAAAGGAGGAGGAGTAGCATTATATGTTAAAGATCATATTAAAGCCACATAATTGCAGGATCTGAAGGGCAAGGAAGAGGCACTGTGGATCAATTTGGAAAGAGGGAATGGTGAATATATTTACATTGGTGTGATATAAAGGCCTCCTTCACAGATGGAAGAAGTAGATAGAGATTTAATAGTAGACATTCAGAACATATCTAAAAAAGGGGAAGTCTTGCTAATAGGTGATTTTAACATGCCGGATGTTGATTGGGATATCCCTATTGCAGGGTCTTCTAGAAGTAGGGAGATTCTTGATTCTCTACAAGGAGAACTATTCAGCAATTGGTAATGGAATCCACATAGGATGGGGTCAAACTGGACTTAGTGCTTACAAACAGGGAAAGTGTTTCTGATGTTACAGTGGGTGATCATCTGGCATCCAGTGATCAATGCATGGTATGGTTTAATATTAAGATAATAATAATAATAATAACTTTATTCTTCTACTAGTCTTATAGCCCGTTACATTAACGGGTGCTAGAATATATGTGTGTGTGTCTCTCTTTATTTCTTTCTCTCTCTCTCTGTCTCTCTCTCCTTAGCCGCTTTCTTTCTTTCTGTCTTTCTTTTTCCTTGGCTGTCCATCACCACCCCTTGCCTGCTCCCCCTGTCCATTCTCCCTTCCTTTTACCTCCCCTGTGTCCACCACCATCCCTTCACAGCTCTTCTTATGCAGCAGCAGCCCTTATCCCTTTGTTTTACCTCCCCCCTGTCCAGCAGCACCTTCCTTCTCCCCCTGTCCAACATTAGGCCTCTGTTCCTTTTTCTTCAACCCCCCTGTCCATCAGCACCTCTTTCCTTCTCCCCCTGTCCAGCAATAGGCATCCCTTCCTTTTTCTCCCCCCTCCTCATTCTTATCCCTATGATACACTTACCTTGCTCTGCCCCTGATCAGAGGCTCCCGACAGCTGCCCAGTTGCACCCATTGGAAAAGATCCCTCTGCGGCATCCCGCACCCCTCCTGACGTGACTCCCGCTGTCTTTCTTTCTGCCTGTCTCTCCCTGGCCCCCTTTGTCTGTTTGTCTTTCTGTATATTTCCCTGCCCCTGTGTCTTTATTCTTTTCTTTCTGTCTCCCTTCCTCCCTCTGTCTGTCTGTCCGAAGCAGTATTCCCTCCCCCTCCATTTCCCTCCCCCCACACCAGTTCCCTGTGCACCTGCCCCTGTGTCTTTATTCTTTTCTTTCTGTGTCCCTTCCTCCCTCTGTCTGTCTGTCCGAAGCAGCATTCCCTTCCCCTCCATTTCCCTCCCCCCACACCAATTCCCTGTGCAGCAGTATTAGCGTTTCCTCTACCCCCTTTCCATTCCCACAGTGGCGACTACAAACGCGGGCCTGAGTCCTTTGCCGCCCCCCCTTCCCTTCTCTTCCCGCGGGCCCGACTACACATGGCGATTCAACAGCGTGTGCATCAGTCTTCACATGCTGCTTCGGGTTCTTCTACTGCCCTGATTTACTCTGGCACGTCCGGAGCAAATCAGGGCAGTAGAAGGGCCCGAAGCAGCGTGTGAAGACTGATGCACACGCTGCTTAAATCGCCAGTCGGGCCCGCGATAAGGGAAGAGGGGGGGGGGCGGCAAATGATTCAGGTCCCGGGCAGCGGAAAGTTGCTGGGCTCCTCGGTGGGGGCGCTGAGTGGCCGCGATCCCTCTCCTCCCAGACCCCCCCCCCCCCCAGAGGAACGGAGATCAAGTTGCCGCCATTTTGAAGATCGTTCTGCCCTGCTCCTTGCCTTAGTATATTTTTAATTTATGAGACACGGTGGCGGCGGCTCCTCTCAAGATCCCCGACTGCATTGGACTTCCGACGCAGGTGGGGATCCTGAGAGGAGCCGCTGCCTCGTCTTTCAACTTAAAAATATAGTAAGGCAAGGAGCAGGGCAGACCGAAGAACAGCAGAGTCTGGTGCAGTTCGAGAGAGGAGCCGGTACCATGTAGAGTGAGAGGCGGGGGTGAGGAAGGACGCCGCAGCTGTGTAATTTTTTTTTTAATTTGAAAGCCGCCGCCGCCGCAGCTCCTCTCTCGATCCTGGTGCAGTTCGAGAGAGGAGCCGGTACCATGCACAGTGAGAGCCGGGGGTGAGGAAGGCCGCCGCAGCTGTGTAACTTTTTTTTTATTTGAAAGCCGCCGCCGCAGCCGGGGCCGTGCATGCGCACTCGTGTTTTCGCGACGGATCAGGGAACACGTTTTTTGAGTGCGCATGCGCGGCCTATCATTTTATTATATTAGATACCGCCACAATCTTGTGACTTCTAGGCGGTTTACAATCAAGAGAGCTGGACATTCAGCGAATTACAATGTGCAGATAGTCAGAGGAAATACAGAGTGTAAAAACTTTAAGGAAGCAAAATTATAGATATACAATTTGTTACACACAGCGCTGTACAGAGTCACAAAGAAGACAGTCCCCACTTGAAAGAGCTTATAATCTAAAAACATGCAAGACAAACAGGATGTCACAGATACAGTTAAAGGAAGGTTGGTGGGCAGTAGGGTTATGAATTGAAGGGTTATAGGCAACATATTGTTACACATGGGTTCTAAACTACCTTTTTTGGATGGGGGTTTACGTCAAGGAATTATTGAATAGATGGGAACATCTGGAAGGAGTGGAAATGCAGTGGGCAAAACTGAAAAGAGTGATTGTAAGGGTGACAAACCTTTTTATCTTTATATTTCTTTATTAATTTTCAATTTAAATCAAGCTAACCACTTGTACAGAAAGCAATAGTCATAATCAAATAATCATAAGGTAATTAACATCCAATAAAGAAACATTATTTAACTATTTATGCTCAAGTCCTCCTACTGGATCCAAGTTTTAAATTTAGCGAAAAATTAAAATAACAGAAATTTTTTTGCAAGATGCTAAAGGCAGAAGCACTGAAAAAAAAGGTTTCTTAATTATATTAGGGTTCAAGATAATCCTCCATCCAGACGAGACATAGCTACAAAAGTTGTCAATTGAGATGGCTCAAAGAATACATATTTAACAGAACGGTAACACACTATACATTTACATGGGTGTCTCAAATAAAAGGTAGCCCCCAGAGAAGTAACCCCAGATTTCAAAAGAAGAAATTCACGGCGACGCCTCTGTGTCTCCCTTGTAAGATCAGGAAACATCTGTACTTTACAACCAAGAAAAATTTTCTGTCTATTTTTAAAGTAAAGTCTTAATAACCATGTTTTATCTAACGGAAGCGCCACAGTTAGAATCAAAGTTGCTGGCGATGCCAAGTCTTTATCAGATGTCTCCAACAATTCTGAAACATTTAAAGTTTGTTGAGCCAGTTCTTTTTGTTGATTTACAGAAACTTTCATCGGCAAATAATAAACACGTGTGAATGGTGGTAGCACTTCTTCTGATACTTCTAGGATTTCCATCAAGTATCTCTTAAGCATTTCTCTTGGATTTACCATTTCTAATTTAGGAAAGTTAATTAGCCTTAAGTTATTACTACGAGAATTGTTCTCAAGCATTTCAACTTTCCTTCTCAAGTTGGTATTGTCTTTAATTAAAGTCTCTTGAAGTTGTTTAGATGTAATTATTTCCTTTTCAATTTTCTGAATAGATGCATCTGAATCAGACAATTCTTTCCTTAAATCTTTAAGTTCCTTTGTATGTTTTATAATTTTTTCTTCCAGATATTGAAATTTAGGCGTAGTAGACTTTATAAAACCAGCAATTAAGTCCCATAATGAATCTAAGGTTACAACTTCAGTTTTAACCAAAGAAATTGAAGTTTGTAAAATAGTAGAGTGCTCACCATTCTGTGGAGATTCTTTGAGGCTTGTCTCTTGGATTTCGCCCCCTTATAAAGTTGGATTCTCCTCAGGTATATCTGTTAGAGCTCCTTGAATATGAGCCCCAACCTCCAAAACTTCTCCCAGATTTAGTCTTGCCTCTGAGGGAGAGAACGCCACCAACTCCGGGGTTTCCCCGCCCCTGGGAGAACTGGTAACCTGAGGTTGTGGGGGCGGCGCCCTTGCATCGGGGCTCAGTATAACATCATGCCCTGGAGGAACAGCTACGGGTTCGCCTCCCTGTGCCCTCAGCGGGCCGCCTTCCGACGCCCGGGAAACCTCCTGCACTCGCCTCAAGAGCCGCTCAATATTGCCCAGAGAGGGAACCTCGGGACGCCGCGAGACAGCAGCGGCGCTCCGTCCTCTTCTCTTGGGCATAGTTGTAAGTAAGAAAAAACCCCTTACAAGGTTCAATAGAAGGAATTTCTTTGATTTATGAGCAGGTCCGACGCGAGCAGCTCAGCGTGTCTGACTCGTAGCAGCCATCTTGGATCTCCAAACCTTTTTATAAGGCAAGTAAGTAAACGAAAGCCGATTTGGTGCCCAAAAGTAGTAGCTGAGAAAGTAAGGAATAAGATTGCAGAAAGAGGAAGACAGGCAAAAATATCTGGAAAAGTTAAGAGAGGCTGGTCGTGTAGTCAGGAAAGCAAAGATGCAAATGGAAGAAAAAATAGCTGACACAGTAAAACGGGGAGCCAAGACATTTTTTTTAGATATATTAGTGATAGGAACAAGTGCAAAAGTGGCATTATGAGACTCAAAGGTGAAGGGGAGGAATATGTAGAAGCTGATAAAGAAAAGGTCAAATTGCTTAACAAATATTTCTATTCTGTGTTCATGGCTGAAGCGCTGGGAACGGGACCGCAGAACACAAACGAAAATAGGGATGGAGGAGTAATAGACCCTGATCGATTTTCAGAGGGTTGTATTCATGAGGAGCTAGCTAAAATAAAGGTAGACAAAGTGATGGAGCCAGATGGTGTACATAACATAAGAACATAAGCAATGCCTCTGCTGGGTCAGGCTTGAGGTCTATAGTGCTCAGCAGTCCGCTCACACGGTGGCCCAACAGGTCCAGGACCTGTGCAATAATCCTCTATCTATACCCCTCTATCCCCTTTTCCAGCAGGAAATTGTCCAATCCTTTCTTGAACCCCAGTACCGCACTCTGCCCTATTACGGCCTCTGGAAGCGCATTCCAGGTATCCACCACACGTTGGGTAAAAAAAAGAACTTCCTAGCATTCGTTTTGAATCTATCTCCTTTGAACTTTTCTGAAAGTCCTCTTGTTCTTTTATTATTTGAAAGTTTGAAGAATCTGTCCCTCTCTACTCTCTCTATGCCCTTCATGATCTTGTAAGTCTCTATCATATCCCCTCTAAGTCTCCTCTTCTCCAGGGAAAAGAAATCCAGTTTCTCCAATCTCTCAGCGTATGGAAGGTTTTCCATCCCCTTTATCAGACGCGTCGCTCTCCTCTGAACCCTCTCGAGTAACGCCATGTCCTTCTTAAGGTACGGCGACCAATATTGTACGCAATACTCCAGATGCAGACGCACCATCACCCGATACAATGGCAGGATAACTTCTTTCGTTCTGGTTGTAATACCCTTCTTGATTATGCCTAGCATTCTGTTTGCCTTCTTAGCGGCCACTGCGCACTGTGCCGTCGGCTTCATTGTCATGTCCACCATTACCCCCAAGTCTCTTTCTTGGGTACTCTCATTTAATAACATCCCTCCCATCGTATAGTTGTACCTCGGGTTTCTGTTTCCCACATGTAATACTTTACATTTCTCAACGTTGAACTTCATTTGCCATCTCGTCGCCCATTCCCCTAGTTTGTTCAAGTCCCTTTTCAATTCTTTGCAGTCGACTTTAGTCCGAGCTCCACTAAATAGTTTGGTGTCATCCGCAAATTTTATTATCTCACACTTCATCTCTGTTTCTAGATCATTTATGAATATATTAAATAGCATCGGCCCGAGCACCAAGCCCTGTGGGACCCCACTCGTGACCTTCCTCCAGTCCGAGTAGTGGCCCTTCACTCCTACCCTCTGTTTCCTACCCGCCAACCAGTTTATGATCCATCTATGTACGTCTCCTTCCACCCCATGGTTCTTCAGTTTCCGGAGTAGGCGTTCATGGGGCACCTTGTCAAAGGCTTTTTGGAAATCTAGATACATGATGTCTATGGGGTCTCCTTTGTCCATCTGTTTGTTAATTCCTTTGAAGAAGTGTAATAAGTTCGTTAGGCACGATCTCCCCTTGCAGAAATCATGTTGGCTGGTTATCAGAAGTTTGTTTCTTTCAAAATGTTCATCGATGTTTTCTTTTATCAATGCTTCCGCCATTTTCCCCGGGTGCTGAAGGAACTTAGGGAAGTTCTAGTAGCTCCGCTGACTGACCTTTTCAATGAGTCTCTAGAGTCGGAAATGGTACCGGACTGGAGAAGGGCGGATGTGGTCCCTCTCCATAAAAATGGAAGTAAGGAAGAAGTAGGGAATTGCAGGCCGTTAAGTCTGACTTCTGTCAAAAGCATATTAATGGAAATAATTTTAAAACAGAGAATGGTCAAGTTTGTGGAATCCTGTGGATTACAGAAACAGACGCAACATGGATTCACTTAGAGGTAGGTCTTAGACAAATCTGATCAATTTCTTTGACTGGGTGACCAGAGAATTAGATAGAGGATGTGCGCTAGATGTGGTGTACTCATATTTAGATTTTAGCAAAGCCTTTGACAGTGTTCTACACAGACATCTAATAGATAAACTGAGTGCCCTCGAGATGGGTCCCAAAGTGACGGGCTGGGTCAAGAACTGGTTGAGTGGAAGGCGAAAGAGGGTAGTGATCAGTGGAGATCACTCTAAGGAAAGGGATGTTACCAGTAGTGTGCCTCAAGGTTCTGTTCATGGGCCTGTCCTTTTTAACATTTGTATAAACTATATTTCTGAAGGGTTGTCAGGTAAGATTTGCCTCTTTGCGGATGCTACCAAAATCTGCAATAGAGTAGACACACCAGATGGTGTGAATAATATGAAGAAAGACCTGGCGAAGCTTGAAGAATGGTCTGAAATTTGGCAGATAAAAGTTAATGCTAAGAAATGCAAGGTCATGCATTTGGGCTGCAAAAGCCCGAGGGAATGGTACAGTTTAGGGAGTAAAGAGCTTATATGCACGGCAGAAGAGCGGGACTTGTGTGTGATTGTTTGTGATGATTTTAAGGTATCCAAACAGGTTGAAAAGGTGACGGTGAAAGTTAGAAGGATGTTAGGTTGCCTAGGGAGAGGTATTGATGCCCCTGTATAAGACTTTGGTGAGATCTAATTTAGAATATTGTATACAATTCTAGAGGCCGCACCTTCAAAAAGATATAAAAAGAATTGATTCGGTCCAGAGGAAGGCTACTAAAATGGTATGTGGTCTTCATCATAAGGCATTTGGGACAGTCTTAAAGATCTCAATCTGTATACTTCAGAAGAAAGGCGGGAGAGGGGAGATATGATAGAAATGTTTAAATACCTATGTAATGTAAATGCGCATCAGTCGAGTCTCTTTCATTTGAAAGGAAGCTCTGGAATGAGAGGGCATAGGATGAAGTTAAGAGGTGATACTTTTTTACAGAAATACTTTTTTACAGAAAGGGTGGTAGATGCATGGAATAGTCTCCCAGAAGATGTGGTGGAGATAGAGCCTGTCTGAATTCAAAAGGGCTTGGGATGGTAAGCAGCATACTGCGCTAACCCCGCCCTTAAGTGTTCAGGAATAATGATAATTGCACATATATTACCAGTCCAATATTGTTTATTAATATTAACAGCAAATTCTTGCATCAAAAGGCATATGTGCAATGGAGACCCGTCAGGAATGAAAATTGCACATCTTCTGAAGCAATACATGGTCTCAGGGAAACCCCTGCCACCAGGTTCACTTATATACTTTCGCAGTGCCTAGTATGACATCGCACCTGTCAACCAATCAGCCAACAGAGGATGTCCTTAGATTTTTTGAACAAAGAAATTCCTTTTAACATAGTTACCAGCTCAAAAAAGTTTTACAAATTATACACAGCAATTTCTGAATGTATAACACATTACAGGAAAAGTTTGAATCCAAAACCAGCTCTCTGTCAGGAATTCGTGCTTTGGAGAAATCTGACAGCTTCAAATTTCACTGACACACACAAGAAAAGAAAGACCCAGACCACCTCTTTGAAGGGATGCAGTTCTGAACCAGGACAAGATCAGAACACTGATCTAAGGCCCTGTGTAAGGATCTAAGGCCTTGTGAAAGAAGTATGGATCCTTTCTCATTCCCTCTCCCCTCCTACCACGTAGACAAAGCAAGGAAAATGTTAGCACCTTGTGACAGAATGCTGAGGCATTCCCTTTTTCTCACAAGATCCTTGTCACATATTAACCTGACCCAAGTCTACCCTTATCTTATTCCTTATCTTGTTTAACTATTCCTTATATGGGCAACAATCAACCTTTGCCTACATGCAAAAGCAGGCCCTGAGTTTAAGGCTAATCACAAGGTGCTTAAAGAGCATTCATTATAACCTTTGGACTTTCACATGCTATAGTAAGATTATATCAAGATAATATTACTAGATGCCATTTACAGCCCATATAGTATACAGAACTACATGGATATTAAAGTGTTATATTCTTAAGATCTTCTTGTTTCTTGCTTGTAATCTATATATGTATGGACCTTCGGACTGCATCCAGGCAATGGATTGCCGGTTGCTGTATTCTTCGTGAGTGCAATCTTTATTAAGTATATGTAGTGCTAAACTATAAACTATAACTATTCAATTAAAGATTTTTTCATTTTTTTCTTTTTAATTTCATTATTATAATATGAAGAACATCACATGACTTATCTGTGATATTATCTTCTTTCACCCCTACCGACATGCATGTTTCAAAGAACAAATTTTCTTCAGGGTCGAGGTAAACTGTTAAAACATAAACACTGATATCATTATTGAATATAGTAAGAGCCATAATATCAGCGATGGCCTGCTGTTGAAACTCTTTCATTAAATCGGGAAACTAATGTGTAAGCTGAGCCACGCACGACGAGTATGACTACGTCATACGTTGCTCGTTTGTGTGCGCCGGGCCAGCTGTATTTTATGACTTTTCCTGTACTCCGCGGCCATGACACACTTTGAAACTGGCTCCGTGAATCGGTAAGATTGACGTTTTCTCTCTTTTAAGCTATGTTTAAGGAGTTTCTTATTTCTGGGTTGTTGACACATTAGTTTCCCGATTTAATGAAAGAGTTTCAACAGCAGGCCGTCGTTGATATTACGGCTTTTACTATATTCAATAATGATAAATTAAAAAGAAAAAATGAAAAAATCTTTAATTGAATAGTTATAGTTTATAGTTTAGCACTACATATACTTAATAAAGATTGGACTCATGAAGTATACAGCAACCGGTAATCCATTGCCTGGATGCAGTCCGAAGGTCCATACATATATAGATTACAAGCAAGAAACAAGAAGATCTTAAGAATATAACACTTTAATATCCATGTAGTTCTGTATACTATATGGGCTGTAAAAGGCATCTAGTAATATTATCTTGATACATATAATCAGCGAAGAACAGTTCAATTGAACTTTAGTGGATTTTCTATAGTAAGATTATAGACATATTAAAAGTGTACACAAGGGAATCTCTTTATTGTAACTGCTATGATGTATTCAGATGTCATGTGAGATAGTAGCTTTGAGAATCACATTAGAAATGTAAACAATGAGTTATCTTGTTATAATCCACACTAAATGCATGATGAAATTGTAACCTTGCAAAGCATGAGCTAAGTAATTAAGGGAGTTAAGATACTCAATAAAAGGGTTGCCTTATCCCAACCTGAGTCCTGTGTGAAGCCTCATTCCTACACCCCTTACTGAGAATTTCCTAATATGGGTTTAAAAGAGGTCTGAAACAGCCAACAGGCCTCCTGGAATGTCACAGAGTAGAGAATTACCTAGCTTAAAGGTCATATAGTCAAACTGCAGATGCTACCTCTCATGATTTCTGTGGGATTCCTCACAGGGCACGGGTGGGACTTTGACGGGGACGGGTGGGGACGGGTGAGATTTCTGTCCCCACGCAATTCTCTATTTTGGACGCTGCTTTTTGCCCCCTGGACGAGGGGTAGAGACAGCCTTTAACAACTTTATGAGTGAGTTATATTTGTTATTATTTTTCACCGTCAACACTTAGTTGTGTATTGGTTTTTCACTAAATTCACATTAAGAGAGCCTGGGGATGTTTCACAGTTAACACCCTGTCTGGGTGTATATTTGTGACAGCTGGAGCTTCAGAGGCTTGTCCCCACTGCAGGCTGTGTGACTGAGGGCTTCCTTTCACTATTAACAATTTATTTATATTGTTGATTTGATAGTGAGTGGTTTGGGCTGTCTCTCCCCCTCGCCCTTTTGTTTTTGTTGGGGCGTAGGGAGATTTTCGTTCTTGCTATTGTTCTCTCTCCCTCTTCAAGGGTTTACTGTGTTATTCTATAGATAGGCACATGGGATCTCTTTCTGGAAACGTCAATCGCTCCTCCTAAACTTACTTGCTCCACTTCATCACTGACGCTGAAACCGTGGATTGAAGACAAAGTTTTATTTTATTTTTCTTTCCAGCTTATGATTTATCTTTAATCTTATCTATTGTTTTACCTTTTGTCTTTGTTTTGTTCTATTTCTATCATTTAAATTTCTCCAGAATTCTACTGTTCAACGGCTCCCCCTTCTGCTTCTATTCCTTTCTCTCCTCTCTTCTACCTTCCAAAGTATTTAGATCAATGCTGTCTTGTTAAAATGTTTATTTTATTTTTATTTTTCCTCTAACTCTACTTTTCACTTCTCTATTACCCTCCAGGTACTTTAGTTAGATTGTGAGCCTTCGGGACAGTAAGGGAATTTTTCAAGTACCTTTCTTATTTCTAATCTTAATGTATATTTTCTGTAAACCGCTTAGAACCTAACGGATGTAGCGGTATATAAGAAATAAATTACATTACATTACATTACATCTCTCAGAGAGAGAAAGAGATAATAGTTACTGCGGATGGGCAGACTAGAGAGGCCATTTGGCCTTTATCTGCCATCATGTTTCTATAAAGAAAAGTAGGTGCCTACCATGACCCCTGTTATAGAATTGCTCTCATAGTGAGTGGGTGATGTGCAACTCTGACTGGTAAAAACCAAAGGAAAATCCAACGAAGACTGTACTGCAGGAACAGCAAACACAAAACAAGAAAAAACTGCAGACAATCTGTACAAGATGCAGGCTATGTTTATTATATCAAATATTAAATGCGGTCAAAGACACTAACTTTTTACAAACCAAGGGACCCGACACGGTAAACACGCCTTCCTCGGGGTCCTAACAAAAGTAAATAAAAATAATAAAAACCCAAGAATATGCAATTGATATACAATTATTGGACATATGGTGTGCTAAAGTGATAAAGTAATAATCTGTATAATGTGATGAAAAATCATAGTCTGAAGAAATAATGCATAAAAGGTGTGAATGCATTTGTTAGGACCGCTGAGGAAGGCGTGTTTACCGAAACAAGGACCGTTTCGGGTTCCTTGGTTTGTAAAAAGGTGGTATCTTTGACCGCATTTAATATTTGATATAATAAACATAGCCTCTTGTACAGATTGTCTGCAGTTTTTTCTTGTTTTGTCTTTGCAACTCTGACTGGTGCCATTCCAGAAATGACACCAGTCAGGTATACCTCTGATCAACTGCATCCTTCTGCTTTCCTTCTAATGCTAGTCCTTTGCCCTTCTCTATACATTCTCCATTACTTTTCTTAAAAAACAAATTCCTATAATGCACCCCATCGGATTATCCTATTGACTCTGCTCTCCCAGTACAACCACTATTTTAATCTTTCTACAGGTTCATTTCTTCAGTACTGGAGGGTAGAATATAAAGTCCGTGACTTTAGTTATACTCTTTTATATACTGGTAGATTGTTTTCCAATTAAATGCTCCCTTGTGTTCATCTCAGGCCTGAGCAGAATAATGTAGCACTTTGGGATAAAGATACAGCTCAACAGTCCTGTACTAGATAACAGCATTGCAAATATCTCCACAGTTACCATGTATTTGTCCTTTGTACTCAGGTAAACCGGGATGAAGGACACCCAAACACTGCAGAACACCAGCATACTGAAAGTGATCAATTGGGCCTCATTAAAACTGTTAGGTAAACGTCTGGCTAAGAAAGCAACAATGAAACTTAATATAGCCAATAAGCCCATATACCCGATCACACTGTAAAATGCAAAGAGGGAGCCTTCATTGCATATTAATATCATCCTACCAGGATCTATCTGTATGTCGTAGTCTGGGAATGGGGGAGAGATGAGTAACCACGCAGTGCAGATCAGAACTTCACCCAGGGAGCACAGAAGGACCAAGAAGCTGAGTGCTCTGGACCCCACCCATTCCCTTAACCTGCTTCCAGGCTTTGTGGCTTTGAAAGCAATGACAACTGTGATGGTTTTTGCCAGGACTGCAGAAACAGAGACTGAGAAAATGATCCCAAAAGCAGTTTGCCGGAGCAGACAGGTCAGCTTCTCCGGACGCCCAATGAATAGCAAGGAACAGAGGAAGGAGAGCATGAGGGAGAGGAGGAGAATGTAGCTGAGATCCCGGTTATTGGCTTTCACTACAGCAGTCTCTCGATATTTAAGAAATATTCCTAGAGTTCCAGCAGTGATTGCACATAATACAATGGCCAAGGAAGCCAAAGCCGCACCCAGTGGATCCTCGTAGGAAAGAAACTCGATGGTTCTTTTAATGCAGCCATCTCGCTTCTTCATGGGCCACTGGTCATCGGGACATTTCAGACATTTTTCCATATCTAAAAATGAACTGTATTTTTGTTAGCATTTGAATAAAATATGCTATTTTTATATTTAAATTTTTTTTATTGTAGTTTGAAAACTAAGAACAAATATATACAAAACAGTTATCTGTAAAACAAATATCAAATATTCATTTCAAAAAATAACTACAATCAATCAATTGTAGAGAATTCTAAGTTGTGTATTTCCGTATGGGAGAAACAAGGCGGATTTGAAAAGGTAAGCCCACACCTTGGTCCAAAAAGTATCAGTACTAGAAGAGTTTTCCCATGAGTCCATATAGCGAATATGAGAAGGTACTATTTTTAAGGGAACAAATTTAAGTCTGAAGCTCACATTTTGATAACAACACTATTTGGGTCAATATTCACCCACCATGGTCAGCATTTTTTTTCTTCAACACCAGCTGTGGCAATTAAACAAAACTCATATATTCAATGCCAATATCTGCTGTTTCTGCTGCCCTTTCATCCAGATATTCCTCCACCCACCGCCTCAGTACTATTTGGATTTTCAGCTGTGCTTTGCAAATCAGTGGTAGCATTGGCTAGGGGAATTATCCAGATGAAGGTGGAAATAAATTTTTTAACAGGGCACCTATCATAAAAGGGTAAGAAATTAGCCTACTTATAAGGGTACTATTTCATTAGGAGAAGAGTCTTATAACGCTTGTAATTGTGAATCTACGGTTCATTGACTGGGTTAATCACACAAAGGATTATTTTACATGAGCAAAGTACATGCAACATGGCACATACTTTTCAACTAGGCAGTATTCTTGGAAGGGTTTTTACACATGTACGTTACCATGTAATTTACAGCTTAAAGTTGCTGCCCTGTAATGGAATTATTCCCATTATAGCTTTCATTATCCAGGTAATTACTTTTGAATATCAGGCGCAAGGAAAGGGAAAGAGTGTTGAAGCAGGAATAGTCTGTGAAAATATTTATTTACAGAAAGAAAACTTTCCTCTTTTTCAAAGCCGTGCAGCCACAGCTCAGTAGCTCATTAATTCCCAGTGGGCTTCAGTTCAGTTACCACAGTAATCACCTTCATAAGTGACCCGAATGATTAAAATGTACCTGTGGAGCCACACTGCTAAAAGAGCACAACATAGGAGTATACCCAACTGTGTACCCTTTTGTGCGCCCTGAAGAATTATAATCTACTATTTGGTTGAGCTCTTTGTTCTTTATCTGTATTTGTATTAGCATTGGTCTTCTCGTTTATTCTTGTTTAAAATTTCTGGAATAAAATAACTGTGAATGTCACAATACAAACAGACTCATTTTTGTAATGTTATCAACCATCACAATAACTTCTCTTGTTAAAGCAGGAGCTTTTAAGTGTTCATAAGATAGCAGTTATGTGAAAAATACAAGGTATGGAATGACACTTCACGAGAAACCAAAGGCTCGTTTGTTTGATGTGGTGTTTTATTGGTTTAAATACTGTCATATTCATTTGGTTTTAATATATGATATCAGTTTATCTTTATTTATTGTGCATGTGAAGTAGTAACAATGGATGGGTATAAACATAACAGACAAAGTGAAATGAAGTTTCTTCATTTTTTCTTTTATTGTATCCTTTTTTTTCTTGGTTACTGTTTTTCTTACCTGTTGCATTGGAGAACTCTCCCTCAGCACAAGGGACACAGTCATAGCAACATTTCGGGCTCCCCTCTTTGGGAGCCTTCCTATATCCTGGCCTACAGCTCTTGCTGCACACAGAACGAGGAGTCTGAGGAACAACAGAAAGGACAACTTGTGAGCATTCACATGAGACAGGTTCTATTTCCCATGCCCACATAATCCCAGAGTCATTTTGAGAAAGACATAAGATAAAGGTTTCCCTTCTCTTATCCTGCTTCTTCTAAGTATTTCTGACACAGGTATGTATCATTCAGATTTTGGGGTGGGTGGGTGGGAAGGGGGAAAGTGACCACAGACTATTATTTTATTGTTGATGCACTTCACATGTGTTAATGCTTATTGTTAATATGTGTTCCTCTACAGGGAACACTCATATTGTTCGTATTGTATTCTATGATTTATAAAACTCTTTGAACTAAAAAAACAACAACCCGTCCAAGTGCCAGTGTATGCCGTTTTTGGATTAGCTAGGTGAAGTAAATATATTAATCATAGAAGAACCTTCATCTAACCGTGAACAAAACAGCAAATCAGCCAAAGCAAAGTATCCAAGACCGTGATCAAAATGAAGTATCCAAGACCGCGATCAAACCAGCAAATCGGCCATAATGAAGTATCCAAGACCGTGATCAAAATGAAGTATCCAAGACCATGATCAAACTGAAGTATCCAAGACCGCGATCAAACCAGCAAATCGGCCATAATGAAGTATCCAAGACCATGATCAAACCAGCAAATAAGCCAAAACGAAGCATCCAAGACCGCGATCAAACCAGCAAATCGGCCATAATGAAGTATCCAAGACCGTGATCAAAATGAAGTATCCAAGACCATGATCAAAATGAAGTATCCAAGATCGCGATCAAACTGAAGTATCCAAGACCACGATCAAACCAGCAAATCGGCCAAAATGAAGTATCCAAAACCACGATCATACCAGCAAATAAGCCAAAATGAAGCATCCAAGACTGCGATCAAACCAGCAAATCAGCCAAAATGAAGTACCCAAGACCACGATCAAACCAGCAAATCAGCCAAAACAAAGTATCCAAGATGTGAACAAAATGAAGTATCCAAGACCACGATCAAAACAGCAAATCACAGGAGACTGCTTCTAATTCCAATGTCCACATAATCCCAGAGTCATTTTGAGAAAGACATAAGATAAAGGGTGTCCCTTCTCTTATCCTGCTTCTTCTAGGTATTTCTGACACAGGTATGTATTATTCAGATTTTGAGGTGGGTGGGTGAGAAGGGGGAAAGTGACCACAGGGGGAGTGTGGGGGGTTATTACTTAATCTCTCCAGTGGTCATTTGGTCTGTTTGGGTATTTTTTTAACATGCTTTTAAAACAGGTCTAGCTCCGAACATTTAAATTCTGTTCTGGACATCTTTCTGAAAAATTCAATTATCCCTGCAAGATATCCAAGTCTAAGCATGCCCAAAGCCCACCCATAGCACACCACCAAAACACCATTCTTGAATTTTGGATGCACAGTAGCTGGGACCCCTCTCCAAATCTCCTGAAAGTTGGTTATGAAAATTGGCACTTGGACATCCTGATAACTAAAACGTCCAAGTGCCAGTGTATGCCGTTTTTGGATGTCAACTATATTATCACAATTAGCTAGGTGAAGTAAACATATTAATCATAGAATAACCTTCATCTAACTGTGAACAAAACAGCAAATCAGCCAAAGCAAAGTATCCATGACCACGATCAAACCAGCAAATTAGCCAAAACGAAGTACCCAAGATGGCAATCAAAATGCAGTATCCATGACTGCAATCAAACCAGCAAATCAGCCAAAATGAAGTATCCAAGACTGCGATCAAAATGAAGTATCCAAGACCGTGATCAAAATGAAGTATCCAAGACCACGATCAAACCAGCAAATCAGGCAAAATGAAGTATCCAAGACCGCGATCAAAATGAAGTATCCAAGACCGAGATAAAACCAACAAATCAGCCAAAACAAAGTATCCAAGACCGCGATCAAACTGAAGTATCCAAGACCACAATCAAACCAGCAAATCAGCCAAAATGAAGTATCCAAGACTGCGATCAAAATGAAGTATCCAAGACCGTGATCAAAATGAAGTATCCAAGACCGCGATCAAACCAGCAAATCATCCAAAACGAAGTATCCAAGACCATGATCAAAATGAAGTATCCAAGACCGCGTTCAAACCAGCAAATCAGCCAAACAAAGTATCCAAGACCGTGATCAAAATGAAGTATCCAAGATCGCGATGAAACTGAAGTAACCAAGACTGCAATCAAACCAGCAAATTGGCCAAAACGAAGTATCCAAGACCGCGATCAAAACAGCAAATCAGCCAAAGTGAAGTGACTGAGATTGAGCCTCTGTGATGGATTTTATTGTTAGTAATGAACTGAATCAAGGGCAGCTACATGTATGTATCTAGAGCTGAGCTAATATTGACTTTGTCTGGTGTCCAGATATCACTGAAGTATGACTGACGCTGTTCCTGGTCCTCATGATCCCACAGCACAAATGCCAGCCACAGAACGTGAACCCAGGTCACCCATAAAGTAATTTACATACTGTCACTGAGCTGGTGGTTCAATGACACTCTGACCTTTTTAATGCCAGCCAGGATGACCTGTAATACTGTCTCTTAATATGAGGATGCTTACCCTGAGTATTAGAACAATGTAATTCACCCTCACCTGTTTAAAGAGCGGTTGCCACCGGATGGCGCTCTCATTGATGAAGAGTTGTTGATCGGAAGGGGCAGAAGGATGAAAGCTGCCCACAACGGTTTGGATGAGGGCTCCGTTGGGCAAATAAATCCAATTTAGAATGTCATATCGAGTGGGATTGTCCCCTTTCTCATCAAAGAAAATCTCATTTCCAATAGAAGGTTTAAAATGAATATTCCTAAGAAAATTATTCAGCTAGAAAAAAAAAAAAAGGAAACAATCTGGAAATTACATGGAGAAATTGCTGGAAACTCTCACCTGAATGTATGAGGTGAGGTACCAGAGAGCAATATTTTCAGTACCAGTGAGAGGTGACTGGATGTGTAGGCATGACAAGAATGCAAAGTCTATATGTAAGATAGGTATATGGCAGGGGACATTAATTTGTGTTTTAGCAGATATGTGAATTTTATGAAGGTAAATTCCTATCTGCTATAATAAAACCCTAAACGCGCATGCGCACTCCTAACTGCGTGTTCCGTGATCCGTATGGCCGTGGCGGCAGGAGTACGCATGTGCGCTTAGGGTTCTATTACCTTGGGAGAAAAAACAGCACCACCCTCGTGGAATCCAAGGATGTTCTGAGCAAAGTTATTTTTAAGTTCTAAGCCACGGTGGTGGCTCCTCTCAAGATCCCCACCTGAGTCGGAGAAGTCTTCCGACGCAGGCGGGGATCATGAAACGATCCATCGCAGCGGCTTTTGTTTTTAACGTCGATGTACGCTTTATTTAAATATTGTAGTTCTTCCCTCTTTCCCATTTCTGCGTAGTTATCTTACTTGTTCTTTGTCAACGTCTACTAAATTAATACTGTCTTGTTTTTAATATTTTAATTCCAAAATGTTTTGTTACTTTTAAAGACTCATTATTTTATTATTGCTGTACACCGCCTAGAAATTTGAATAAGCGGTATAACAAATATTTTAATAAACTTGAAACTTGAAACTTAAACTTAAAAATACCTCCAGCACAGAACTAAACGGTCGGCGAAAGAACATCGGACATTGCACGCGATCCCGACCGTTCCTCATACACACTAGTGGGCAAAACAGCTTCCCACGCACCTGAGGAACCTCTAAGCGCGGGCCACCCTGCTCTTCAGCTCCTCCAGGCAGCGGCAGGCCTATCCACAGCCAGGAAGTACTGTAAGGCCCTCTGCTGTTCTTCTGTCCTCCTCTTCTAAACAGTCAGATGCTGGACAGGGGAATCAGGTAAGGAATGCTGCAGTACAGGGTGAGCTGGGAAGAGGTGCTGCTGGGCAGGGGGGGAGGAAACAGGAATGGAGGCCTACTGCTGGACAGGGGGGGCAGGGAAGAGGTGCTTCTGAGCAGGGGGGATATAACAGGAAGGGAGGCCTACAGCTGGACAGGGGGGGAGCAGGGAACAGGTGCTGGGCAGGGGGAAGGTAAAACGAAGGGAGAAGGGCTGCTTCTGGACAGGGGGAGCAGGGAAGAGGTGCTGCTGAGCAGGGGGGATGTAACAGGAAGGGAGGCCTACAGCTGGACAGGCGGGAGCAGGGAACAGGTGCTGCTGGGCAGGGGGGGAGGAAACAGGAAGGGAGGCCTATGGCTGGACAGGGGGAGCAGGGAAGAGGTGCTGTTGAGCAGGGGGGATGTAAACAGTAAGGGAGGCCTATAGCTGGACAGGGGGGAGCAGGGAACAGGTGCTGGGCTGGGGGAAGGTAAAACGAAGGGAGAAGGGCTGCTTCTGGACAGGGGGAGCAGGGAAGAGGTGCTGCTGAACAGGGGGAAGTAAAACGAAGGGAGAAACATAGAAAAATGACGGCAGAAAAAGGCCACAGCCCATCAAGTCTGCCCACTCTAATGACCCAACCCCCTGACTTTAAGGGGTGGTGAACACAGGGGAGGTAAAAGGAAGGAAGAAGGGCTACTGATGGACAGGGGGAGTTAAGAGAAAGCGAAGTTACTTACCTGTAACGGGAGTTCTCCGTGGACAGCAGGATAAGTCAGCCACACTTTTGGTGACGTCATCTACTTTCCCAATTCGGATTTGCTCTCCCAGAGCTCAGGTGAGGCTTTAGGAGCCTCATCTGAGCATGTACAAGTAGCCCTATATATACCTGTGCTGTCCCTCACTAATCCAGTGATTCCCCTAGCTTGAGTCTTATTGCAGTGTCACCCATAGGGGAGAAGGGAGGGTCAGTGTGGCTGACTTATCCTGCTGTCCACGGAGAACTCCCGTTACAGGTAAGTAACTTCGCTTTCTCCATGGAGAAGCAGTATAAGTCAGCCCCACTTTTGGTGACTCTCCAGCTGCGGGGTGCGGAGTGTGTAAGAGGACGGGGTCCCCGTCGGGTATGGTCCCCTCTGCGTCCCCGCTACCTCGCTGCGGTAGGGTGAGGCTGCATAAATGTCAGGTGAGGGACAGAGACAAAGCCCCAAGTACTGAGACCAGTCAGAGGTTATGCATTGTAAACAATAGGAACTTTATGTTGGTCCTTAGAACTGGACCAACACTCCCTTTCTTTTCTTTTTTTTAAATCTACCAACATGGTAGAGTATGTATCTCAATAACAGATAGCGATTATAACAAATATATATCACCAACGTGTTGTATGAGTAACACTTTTTTTTTTTTTGATTGTGCAAATTGTGCCAACATAGCAGAATATAAGCTGTCTAACAATCTCTTCTGTCTGATTCAGACAGATTAGATAGTCCTGTTCATCTAGTCCAGATATTGATGTCTTTTGCTGTGTCTGTTTTGGTCACCATTCGTAGTATGTTGAGACCAAAGTCATTGGAGGTCTGTTTTCGGGCGATCCAGGCAATAGTGTCTGGTGAGGGTGTGTGGGGTAGACCATGTGGCTGCTCTGCAAATGTCCTGAAGTGGCGTGTTGCTGAGGTTTGCCAATGTTGCGGCCATGGCTCTTAGTTGGTGTGTTGTGGTCTTTCTCTCAAGGGACCCTCCCTCTTGCTCGTAGCAGGAGGCAATGCGGTTTGAGATCCAGTTGGGTATAGTGAGTTTCCCCACTGGTGTTCCTAACTTGTTGGGAGTCAAAGGAGACAAATAGTTGTACTGCCTTTCGCCAGTGTTGCATTCGTTAAATGTATAGGCAAAGTGCACGGGTGCAGTCCAAGATGTGTAGGAGTTGTTCCGTGCTGTTGGTATGTGGTCCCGGGCAGAAGGAGGGGAGCACTATCAATTTGGTTTACATGGAAAGATGAGACTACCTTAGATAGAAACTTTGGATGAGTTCTCAGCACTGCGTGATCATGAAGGATCTGTGTGTCTGGTGGGTATTGTCACCAACCCTCCGCAAAGTAGGGCTGCCGGGTGACAAACACAGGGATTCTGGCGTGTCCCCTACAACCAGGGGTACCTTCAGGACTTTTTCAGGTGGCCCTGGGCAATTGCCTGGGCCTAGGAGATGCAAGGTAAGTAACAGGTTTCACCATATCACCAGCCAAAACAAGTTCTTTAGGAAAGAATAAGTTGTTTATTCTGACCCACAGGCCAAAAGTATGCCACAGAAAACAAACATCACTTTTGCAGGTCATTCAACAAAAATAGTAAATTTGCAAAAAAATAAAGCTTTACTGTAAATTCAAACTAATATCAAAACTCCTTAGGTAAACATAGCCACAGCAAACTCTGGTAACAGTTCAGCTTTTCTCTCAGCTCCCACATGCAGGCAAAATCACACAGCTGAGACATATAATCTAATTAGCTTTCAGAACGGGAGTCACAGCAGGATTTTTAAAGTTCCAAAAACCAAACTTAACTAGGTCAGTTTGAGCTTCAGGTTCACAAACTTGCTTTTAAATCCATTCCTCAGTTTGAAGCAAGTATTATTCTTACTCTCAAAATACTTATAAAGTTCAAACATATCTTAACTTCTTCAGGCATAGTTTGCACAGCAGAAACAAACCAGACATCAGCAAAAGAAAGAAAGAAACACAAACCACTAATGGTTTCTCAGTTGCTGCATTCTTTCATGCAACTTCCATACCTTCCGTCTGGCTTTCTAACATAGGGCCAGCCAGTTCTATCTCCATGCCTTCCACACGATCTAGAACCTGGTAGTTTGAAGTAGGCAGGATTTCCTCCAAATCCTGCCTGGAATAATCCAGCACGTTTTCCTCTCCTGCTCTGTTCCACAGCTCTTCACCTGCCTTGAGCTGTGGGAGTGACTCGCCCTGGTCACTCGCTCCTCCTCCTCCTGTTTGTCTCTGCCTGCTTTTAAACAGACCAGAGCCAATCCCCTTCAGCCTGTAGCGGGGGATGGGTTTTGGCTCTACAGCAGTTTTTCTCTGCCTAGGTTTTTCTACTGCAGCTACCTTCCTCGTGGCTTCTCTAGCTGCTCTAAAGACAGGAGGCTGTTGTTGCCAATCTGCCTGCCTCTGTTCCAGTTCACTATCTCTTTGGTTATGGGGGCAAGGGAGGTCAGCCTCAAGGTGAGTGCCAGAATCGATCTGGTCTGCTCTTCTGCATCCGATCCTATCAGGGACCGGACTAGTGCTGGTGCTGGGTTTGTCACAGTATGTCACCAGGGCCTGTAGCTCGCTGATACGCCTTGCTGATGTGATGGCAATGAGCAAGACTACTTTCCAGGTGATGAATTTGATTGGGGCATCCTCCAATGGCTCGAAGGGGTGCGCTGTTACCCTGCGGAGGATGATGCCCAGGTCCCACGCTGGCGGTGGGCGGGGGGTGCAGGTTTATAAGCCCTTTCATGAATTTGGACACTAGTGGGTGTGTGGCTAGGGTCCTGTCCTCAACGCGGTTGCGGAACGCTGATATAGCGCTCAAGTGGACTCTTATGGAGGATGTTTTCAGGCCTGCTGTGGATAAGTCAAGTAAGTATTGGAATACTACTGGGACCTGGCAGGTGAGTGGATCTTTTCCTTTCGAGACACACCATATGTGGAATCTTTTCCACTTGAGTCTGTATGATTTCCTGGTTGCCAAGCGTCTGGCTGCTCGCAAGTACCTCGGTCATCTCGGTTGACATGTTGGAAAGGGTCCAGGATTAGCTTTTCAACATCCATGCTGTCAGTGTTAGTGCTTTCAATCTGGGATGCAGAGTTTGTCCCTGGTCCTGGGTGATGAGGTCCGGTCGCAGCGGTAGACTGATTGGCGGCTGTGCCGACATCTGGTATAGGCAGGGGAACCACACCTGTCTCGGCCAGTGGGGCGCAAAGAAGATCACTGTGGCTGCCTCCTGCCTGATCTTCTGTAGCACTCTGTGGATGAGTGGTATGGGGGGAAAAGCATAGAGCAGGCGTTCCCCCCAATGTATGGTTTTGTGCCGGTCTTTGGAGCAAAATTGAGGGCACTTCTTGTTGTCCTCTGCGGCGAGGAGGTCCCTTGTTGGGAGGCCCCATTTGTGGAAGAGATCCTGGGCTACCTCCGGATGGAGAGGGACCATTCGTGGGGGTCCAGCTTTCTGCTGAGGCTCTCCGCCAGGGCGTTGTTCAGGCTCGGGAGGTAGGTGGCATGGATGAGAATATTGGTTGATAAAGCAAATGTCCAGATTTTTTGGGCTTCCCTGCAGAGGGTGAGTGAGCCCGTGCCCTCCCTGCTTGTTGATATAGAACATTGCCACCTGATTGTCTGTCTGGATCAGTAAGGTCTTGTTGGAGATCCAGGGAGCAAAGTCTTGTAGGGCATTCCCAATTGCCCTGAGTTCTAGCGGGTTGATGTGTTGTTTGGCCTCGGAAGGTGACCAGGGGTTCTCAGATGGAGGAGGTGGGCTCCCCACCCTGTTTTGAGGCATCTGTGGTGAGTGTCAGTTGGTGTTGTGGCTGCTGGAAAAGCTTGCCCGTGTACAAATTCTGTTGTTGTGTCCAACACTTGAGGTTGTTGCGAATTTTCTGATCCATTGGGACTCTGAGACAGAGGCTATGTGTGTTGGTTCCAATTCTTTCTGAGGAACCACTGAAGGGGTCGCATGTGGAGTTTGGTGCGTGGGACAACATACATGGAGGCTGCTTGATGGCCCAGGAGGCGTAGTATTGTTCTTGCTGTGAATGTGTATTTCTCTGATATTTGCTGAACCAGTTTTTTGTATTGCTTGTCCCCTTAAGTGGGGCAGAAAAGCTGCATTCAGGGGCGTGCAGATCCTTGCCCCAATGAATTCTATTGATTATGCTGGTTGTAGCACGGATTTTTTGGTGTTTACCCCTGGGATTACAGGAGTGACATCGTTGTATTGACTGCTGTTGTCGTTTTCCAGGCTGATGGACCCCCCAGCAGCCAATCGTCCAGGTAAGGGAACACGCATATGGTGCTCTTGCGGAGGTGTGCCGCTGCTACCATGACATATTTTGTGAAGACTCTCGGTGCAGAGGAGAGTCCAAAGGGGCAGGACTCTGTATTGGAAGTACTGGGTTTGGGTCCTGAAACCGCAGAACATTCCTTGGGAGGAGTGCATAGGGATGTGTGAATACGCATCTTGGAGGTCCAGTGAAGCCAGCCAATCGTCCTTTTGAATTAGTGGTAGGATTGTTCTTAAGGAGTGCATACGAAATTTCTCCTTGGTTACATACTTGTTTAGGCCTCGTAGGTCTAGGATGGGTCTGAACCCCTCCTGTCTTTTTGGGGATTAGAAAATAGTGGGAGTAGAACCCTTGGTTGTGCTGTGACTTGGATACTGGTTCTATTGCTCTTGCTTGAAGGAGAGCTTTGATTTCTCTGAGGATGAGTTCTTTGGTGGGTTGGCTAGCGGGTGTGTAGCACCCATTTTACTGTTGTTATCTTCTCCCAGGCTTTGTTGAATGCGGAGAGGCGGCCCCCAACAGGGGTGGAGGGCCTTGTTGATGAGTCAAAAGCTAGGCCCGGCTTTTTGCGGTGGTGGAAAGTAGCTGGCTTCTGCTGTTTTCCCTCTCTCTGGCGCTGCCTTTACTAGTAAGGGGCGCTGCAGGGTTGTGCTTTCTGTCTCCTGGGACGGCCCTCTTGTCTGGTTGTCGAAACGCCCTTACGGTGTTATTTTGTCAGCAATAGTGGTTGGTGCTATGCCACCTTGGTGCCGGGGTTTTACGAAGCCATCTGAGGAGAGGGTTTGGAGAGTTGTGCAATTGGCTTTCATTGTGTCCACTGTTTCCGTGACTTTGTCTCCCGAATAAGTTCTCCCCTGAGCAAGGTGCATCTGCGATATGCTCATGGGTGTCCTCGTGTAGGCCCGATGCCTGCAGCCATGCCAGGTGTCTGGGATGCTATGGCCCACTCCGGCCGTGCGGGCAGATGTTTCAAATGCGTCAAAAATCGCTTTTATCATGTGTTTTCCGCATTCCTCCATTTTCCTGTATATGGGGGCTATAGAGGCTTTTCCCTCGGGGTGTAGCGTGTCTAGGGTTTCCTCTATTTTCCTCCGGAGGGCATCATTGTACAGGGTAAGGTGGAACAGGTGAGAGTCAATTTTGGCATTCAGTATGGAGCCAATGGTGGACCTTTTTGGCGGTAGCGTCCAGGGTCCTGTGTTCTTTGCCGGAGGTGTCGTTGGCCTGCATGCGGTTGCTCTAGCTTTCTTAATCGCACTTTCTACTATGGTGGACTGGTGAGGGAGCTGTGGTTTGTCAAAGCCCAGTGCCTCACTGATCTGGTTATTTTTTGGTCTAGCCTCCTGGGACACGGCCGGGCCTGACCGTGGGGTTTTCCGGATCTGGTCCTGGCAATCTAGTAGCATTCTGTGAGCTGGTAGTGCGGCTATGGCCTTTTGCAACTTTAGGTATTTCAGCAGTCCCGGTGCTTCTTCTGTCACCTCTAGCTCCTGTACTGGGGTGAGTGCCAGCTTGGAAACTACCTTCTGGAGGAACTTTGGATAAGTGAGGTCCTCCGCCGGCATGTCGGACTGTGTTGTCCCAGACGCGTGCTCTGTGTCTGGGGTGTCTTGGGTTTGTTGATGTGTGTGGGCTGCCCCGTGTTGAAGCATAGCTTTGCTGGTAGCGCCCACTGCATATCGGAGGCATAGCCGTCTGTGGCTGGAGAGTGTGATGCGGCTGTCTCTGCTCCCTGCCTCCATGTTGCCGGTGGTTGCAGTGGTCTGCTCTGCATTCGGTGCTGAGCTCTTGCTTTGCGCCCTCTTGCCGGAGAGTTGCTGTGCAATGAATGTTGAAAAAGTCGAACAATTGTCTGTGAGCGGTAGGAGTGGTCAGTTGGCATGGCTGGATGTTGGGATCTGTGGCCGATGCACGTGGGTGGTCAGCTGGCTGATGGGGTCTGCCCTGCTCCTGGTCCCGTGATCTTTCGACCTTCTGCGCCTCCGCCGTCTTGATGAGGCTGCTGATGATGATGATGAAGAGGAAGATGTTCTGTCTCCTTCATGTTCCCTCCTTGCAGGTTCTGGTGTGTTGGCTTTTGTGAGGCACATTGTCCTGTCCCTTTAGGTGTGCAGAGTTCTTTTCCATGCTTGCAAAGTCACTGTCTGTATCCAGGCTTGCCTTTTTGCTGTGTCTGTGCCTTTAAGGGGGCGGGGCCCAGTGCACTGATATCATCCTGGGATGAGATCGAGGCAGTTTGAATCTCGGGGCTGCAGGCATAGCATGGCTTCGATGGCCGCATGGCTTCGATTTTGAAATCGGAGCAGTCCCGAGTTGGTGCAGCTGGAATGGCCGGCGGAGGGGATAGGAGACCCTCGGCCATTTTTGCCACTGTCTGCACTTCTATGCTCTACCCTAGGCCATGGAGCAACCGTCAGGGAGCTATCCTGTAGTCGGAAAGTTTCAGGAGCAGTCTACTCTGTTTTTGCTGGGCTTCCTGAGGCAGCAGGTAAGCAGGGGCTGCTTTTTGGCTGCATTTTTTTTTTTTTTTCTCTCTTCCTTCGCTGGTCTTCCCCCATGGTGTGCAGCTTATGGAGCCGATTTCTTCTAGCCCTCTGAGACATTTTTAGGCACTGAGGGCAGGCTGCCATGAGGTGTGCTTCTCCTAGGCAATGGACACACACCTCATGGGGGTCCAAGGAGCTCCTTTTTCGTTTGCAGTCCGGGCACTTCTTGAAACCTGGTTTTCCTGCAGGCTTTTCGATTTTTTGTGTTTTTTTTCTTGCCATTCTTCTTCTTTTCTTTCTTTCTGGGTTTTTTGTTGTTGTTGTTTTTTTTTTTTTTGTTTGTTTGTTTTTGAATGGAGAGCTGTGATCCGTCCGTTTGGGAAGGGCGGATTAACTAAACTGGATTAGTGAGGGACAGCACAGGTATATATAGGGCTACCTGCACATGCTCAGATGAGGCTCCTAAAGCCTCACCTGAGCTCTGGGAGAGCAAATCCGAATTGGGAACGTAGATGACGTCACCAAAAGTGGGGCTGACTTATACTGCTTGTCCATGGAGAAACAGAAAGAAAGACAGACAGCAGGAGGAGGAGAGAGACAGAAAGAAAGACATAGACAGAAAAGAAGCCAAGGAGAGAGAAAAAAAAGAAAGACAAAGACACACATCTAGTCTAGCACCCGTTAACGTAACGTGCTTAAAGACTAGTTGATGCATATTTACCATATTTATTCAATTTTCTATACTGTTCTCCCCAGTGTGTTCAGAAACGGTTTTACTTGAATTTATTTCAGGTACACATTCATTTTTCTCTGTCTGACCCAATGGACTCTCATTCTATCTAATGGACCTGGGGCACGGGGAGGATTAAGGGACTTGCATAGGGTCAGCATGGATTTGAACCCACAACCTCAGCATATTGAGGTTGTAGCTTTAACCACTGCACCACATGCTTCCCTCCTTGTTACTGTCACAATGGCTTGGTTTCCCTATATTGATACTACTGGCTTTGAATTTCAGAAATCTGCCTTGAACCGTCAAAGGAAAAGCAAAATACAAATGTCCATATTCAATTCAATCTTGTGTGTTTGGTTTTCAGAGCATCAATGCATTAAGAGATAGTTCTTCGTATTTCAGGGCAGCACCCCTTCCTGCATTTTAGGTGCATCTTACAGCCCACATCCTTATAGAATAATGGCACAAACCCACATTGTGCTAGAATTAAGAGGTAGAGAAAAAAAAGGGTGGGGAACAAAGATACCAATGTAAAAAAATAGTCCCAACAAAAAAAGGTGGGATAAACAATAGTCTGTATCCTGATGACTTTATATGGCGTGAGTCTGTGGCGGTTACGAGGGGCCGCTGGAAAGTTCTCAGCCCAACCAAGAAGAGCATGATGTGGAGCCATGAAACTTGCAAATTATTCCACACTTTTCATTTCAATGAGGCAAATGCATCTAGTACTACTACTGTTTATTATTTCTATAGCGCTGAAAGGCGTATGCAGCACTGTACATTTTAACATACAATAGACCAGGGGTGCCCACATTTCTTTGGCTTGTGAGCTACTTTTAAAATGACCAAGTCAAAATGATCTACCAACAATAAAATATAAAAAAAACCACAAAGCACACTGTACGCAGAGAAAATGTTATTTATATTCAGGTTTTTTTCAAAGAGGTCAAGGCAGATGACTTTAAAATATGCAATGTCACCTCAGTAACAACTATACAAAAATAGACAAATATACCCCCTCCCCTTTTACTAAACTGCGATAGCGGTTTATAGTGCAGGGAGCTGCGCTGAATGCCCTGTGCTGCTCTTGACACTCATAGGCTCCCTGCGCTAAAAACTGCTATTGCGGTTTAGTAAAATGGGGCCATAGTGCAAAATATAGACAGCAAATATAATTCTCAAAATGGATACATTTTGATTCACTACATTGAAAATAAAATCATTTTTCCTACCTTTGCTGTCTGGTAATTTCATGAGTCTCTGGTTGCACTTCCTTCCGACTGTGCATCCAATCTTTCTTTATTTTCTCCTGCATGCTTCCTCTCCTCCAGACCTCATTCCATTCCCCAACCAACATCTCTCTCTGTCCCTCCATGAGTCCAACTTTTTCTTCCTCTCTCCCTGCCAGCCACCTGACACACTCCATTCCCTCCCCCAACTTTTTCTTCCTCTCCCCCTGCCACCCTCCTCCCCTCTCTTTCTCTCCCTGCCCCCTTTCTTTCTTTTTCTCTCCCTGCCCCCTTTACTTTCTGTCTCTTTTTCTCTCCCTGCTCCCCAAGCCACCGCTGCCGTTTTCTCTCTTCTTCCCAGACACCACAAAAGCCAGGCCCATATACCCACTGCACAAGGGCCGGGCCCACAAGCCTCCCCTCCCCCTGACGTCAATTCTGACGTAGGAGAGGAAGTTCTGTGCCAGCGATTGGGCTGGCCTGGAACTTATCTCTCCTGACGTCAGAATTGACATGCGAGGTGGAATGGCTTGTTGGGCCTGGGCTTGTGCAGTGGCTGCACACGCCTGGCTTTTGCGGCGTCAGTGAAGCAGAGAGAACGCAAAGGCAACGCAAGTCTATCACTGAGCCCTGGATGGGCTCCGCTAGATTAACTCGTTTTTGCCCTTGCAATCTACTGGTTGATCTTGATCGATCTTGGACCCCTGATCAGAAGCACTATACAATCTAATTTAGACAGGGACATTTTGGGGGTTGAGGAGATTATGGTAGAGGAAATTATACAGTGGGTATAGGTATCTGATAGCAGTGAGTGGGAGTTAAGAGTTGAAAGCAGTTTAAAAAATAAGTAAAGTAAAGGGGCACAAGTAGAGGGAAACCAAGCGTTGTGACATCACCGATGAGGCTGGCTCTGGCATTGGTGTAATGAGGCATTATGACATCACTCAATACAAGGGGCCACTGAAAAGTTCTCAACCCAACCAAGAAGAGCATGAGGTGGAGCCATGAAATTTACAATTATTCCACACTTTCCTTGCACTTTTCATTTCAATGAGGCAAATACATCTAGTAAAGGGGCACAAGTATAGGGAAACCAAGCTATTGTGACATCACCGATGAGGCTGGCTCTTAGGTATTGGTGGAATGAGCCATTATGACATCACAATACAAGAGGCCACTGAAAAGTTCTAACTCGACCAAGAAGATCATGATGTGGAGCCATGAAACTTACAATTATTCCACACTTTTCTTGCAATTTTCATTTCAATGAGGCAAATACATCTAGTAAAGGGGCATAAGTATAGGGAAACCAAGCCATTGTGCCATCACCGATGAGGCTGGCTCTTAGGCATTGGTGGAATGAGGCATTATGACATCACAATACGAGAGACCATTGAAAAGTTCTCAACCCAACCAAGAAGAGCATGATGTGGAGCCATGAAATTACAATTATTCCACACTTTTCTTGCACTTTTCATTTCAATGAGGCAAATACATCTAGTAAAGGGGCACAAGTATAGGGAAACCAAGCCATTGTGACATCACCGATGAGGCTGGCTCTTAGGCATTGGTGGAATGAGGCATTATAACATCACAATATGAGCGGTGATTTATTTTCAACGAATGGAACAATAAACCTTTTTTTACCACAGAATCTATGACACAACCTGAAAATAAATTTTTTCTGTTACTACTCCTACATTATGGAAAAATCTGCCATCCCATCTCCGTGAAGATTCCTCCCTCCCTAAATTTAAACCAAACTTTAAAACATTTCTGTTTAAAATTCCTTCGATGGCTTTTTATAAAGGGCTATCCGGGTGTACAGATGGCTTTTTCCCCTGTCCCCAACCTACTTCCGAGCTTGGCTGAAATTTAATCTTTAGGCTGGCCAGCAGCAGCAAAGTCAGCCTGGTGTTGTTGGCCTGCCCCAGAAGCTGCCTCACTGGAGTTTCCCGCCTATGCAGGAACAGGAAGTTGCTCCAAAGAGAAGGCTTCTGGTTAAGGCCAACGGCAGCAAGATCACCTTGCTGTTGCTTCCAGCCATTCCAAAGATTCAGTTTCAGCGAGGAAGTAAGTGGGGGACAGGAGAGCGAGAGAGAAGCACCTTCTCGCGGGGGGGGGGGGGGTGTTGGAGGGAGGGATATAGAAAGAGAGAGAAGTACCCATGGGAGGGGAGTTAGGAAGAGAGAGAGAGAAAAGAACTCACAAGAGAGGGGGTTATGGAAAGAGAAAAAGAGGGAGAGAAAACACCCATGGGGGATGGAGGGAGAAGAACCCTTGAGGGGTTAGGGAGAGGGAGAGAAATGTACCTGTGGGGGAGGTGGGAAAGAGAAAAGCACTAAAAGGGTACAGAAGTTGAGAAGGCGACTAAGGAAATGGATGAAAGATAGGGCGGGGCAGGGGCAAGACTGGTGAAAGGTGGGGGGTTGGGCATGGGTGAGACTAGTGGAAAGGAGGCCTGGGGCAGGGTCATGTGACCTCTTTGTTGACTTCACAAATATGGTAACCCTATATATAGTGAAATTATACAAATATGATGGAACACTAATCAGTGTTCCATCATATTTGTATAATTTCAAAATTTGCTCTTTGGACACTTTATTTGATGTCCAATCACTTCATTCAACTCTATATATAGTATCACTTTGTGCTGGGTTGGCTGTATGTGTGTGTCTTTGTTTTCTATATAAGCAGGTGGCTATATGTTTTTGTCTCACTCACACCTCCTGCTTATAACATCTGGTGTCATTTTACCTGCCATGGCTGGAATCTCTGCCACAGACTCTCTCTGTCAGTAATCGGTCCTTGTAAGGGCTCTGCCGTGTACATTTGATGTAAAGCATGTGCCAGGGCATAGACTGCTGTATAAATATTGTAAGAGAATCTGAAATTATAGACATCATACAGAGAAGAATCCAGGCTACGCAGCGTCTCAGACCCAGTACAATTAGGCAACATATCAAAATGTTTCCATCTATTCTTTGTGCCTGGCAGCCTACATCCGAAATTTCCCTGCCAAATTAATTTCAGTAAAACATCATCTGGAAACATGGTAGGGTTCACACTATAAAGGAAATCCTTGAATCCAGGAATTTCACCTTTTGGGATAGAAAATGCTATCGAGCCATTTAAGATCTGGAAAGCTTTTCCTATATCGAAATCTGTAATAATTGGCAGAGTTGCTGACAGAATCCACACCTTCGGAGGTATTTCATGTTTTCTCCATTCTTTGAACATGAACTGCTGGAGCAGATAGACCATACTACTGTAGACGACTATCACGCTGCAGGTGGAACTGTGAATCAGGTGAACAACCTCCGGTATAGTTTGATCATTCCCAATCATTGGTATCATTGCTAAAAACTCAACACAACCTCCGCTCTGAATAATTGTCCACTTAAGTTCTTCACCAGCTGATTGTCCTTGATAATCAGCTGATGTCAGGATCCCAACCCAGGTCCATCCAAAGTGCCGGAGTAACTGTATAATAGCGTCATACTGAGAGCGCTCATTAGGGACCATTCGGAAAAAGGATGGAAAGAGAATCCGGTCACTGAAGACGGGATCCATTGCTCCATAACTGATCTGTGAAGGACACAAAAAATAGCATTTTAGAGAGGAAGCCCAAGACTGTACAATGCAGATGGAGGCCCATTTCTCAACTTGTCTCAAACAGGATCTGTTGACACACAGTCTGCTGTGAAACATGAAAATGGACATTCAGAGAGAGGGAGCAAATTCTGGGTAGAAGAGTAAGAAATAGGCGAGGGATAAGACACTGGATGGAAGAGAGAGGAGGAGCAGATGCTGGATAAAAGTGGGAGAGTGTCAAATACCGAATGTGGAAAAGAAAGAGGATAGGGTTAGTGACTGGGAAATAAGAGGAAGTGAACTAGTAGAGCCAGAGTGAGAAAAAGAAAGGGAAATTGTAAACTGTATAGTAGGAAAGAATTAAATCTGGACAGAAGCAGATAAATAAATTGAAGAAAGTTGAGTGAAAAAGGAGAGAAAAATTAGAAAAAGTAATTGGGAAAACAACAAAGGTAGAACAAAAACAATTTTATTTTTTGTTTAGAATAAAGTAGTGTGGTATCTATGTTAATAAATGTTGCCCTGGATTGGGTTTTTGCCAGGTACTGGTGACCTGGATTGGCCATTGAGAGGATGGTCTGAGCCCGTAAGGCTATTCTTATGTTGTTACGTAAAGATAATGAAAATGGAAATAAGGCGATATCTCTTTATTGGACTAATTTTAATACATTTGTGGCCAATGTTTGGAGACCAAACCCTCCTTCCTTATGTCAGAACAAGATACCATAAGATCTGTATATTGTCCTGACCTGAGGAAAGAGGTTGTGGCTTCTGAAACCTAATTGAAAAATGTATTTAGTCCAGTAAAATAGTTTCATCATATTATTCAAATATTGGTGTTAATTTATATCTAATATAATAAAATAATAGGCCGCGCATGCGCACTCAAAAAACGTGTTCCCTGTTCTGTCGCGAAAACACGAGTGCGAATGCGCGGCACCGGCTGCGGCGGCGGCTTTAAAATAAAAAAGTTACACAGCTGCGGCGGCCTTCCTCACCCCCGGCTCTCATTGTGCATGGTACCGGCTCCTCTCTCGAACTGCACCAGACTCTGCTGTTCTTCGGTCTGCCCTGCTCCTTGCCTTACTATATTTTTAAGTTGAAAGACGAGGCAGCGGCTCCTCTCAGGATCCCCACCTGCGTCGGAAGTCCAATGCAGTCGGGGTCTTGAGAGGAGCCGCCGCCACCGTGTCTTTCAAATTAAAAATATACTAAGGCAAGGAGCAGGGCAGAACAATCTTCAAAATGGCGGCAACTCGATCTCCATTCCTCTGGGGGGGGGTCTGGGAGGAGAGGGATCGCAGCCACTAAGCGCCCCCACTGAGGAGCCCAGCAACTTTCCGCTGCCCGGGACCCGAGTCATTTGCCGCCCCCCCCCCCCCCTCTTCCCTTACCGCGGGCCCGACTGGCGATTTAAGAAGCGTGTGCATCAGTCTTCACACGCTGCTTCGGGCCCTTCTACTGCCCTGATTTGCTCCGGATGTGCCAGAGTAAATCAGGGCAGTAGAAGGACCCGAAGCAGCGTGTGAAGACTGATGCACACGCTGCTTGAATCGCCATGTGTAGTCGGGCCCGCGGGAAGGGAAGGGTAGGGGGTGGGCGGCAAAGGACTCGGGCCCCGCGTTTGTAGTTGCCACTGTGGGAAGGGAAAGGGGGTAGAGGAAACCCTAATGCTGCTGCACAGGGAACTGGTGTGGGGGGAGGGAAATGGAAGGGGAGGGAATGCTGCTTCGGACAGACAGACAAAGGGAGGAAGGAAGACAGAAAGAAAAGAATAAAGACACAGGGGCAGGTGCACAGGGAACTGGTGTGGGGGGGAGGAAAATGGAGGGGGCAGGGAATACTGCTTCGGACAGACAGACAGAGGGAGGAAGGGAGACAGAAAGAAAAGAATAAAGACACAGGGGCAGGGAGATATTCAGAAAGACAAACAGACAAATGGGGCCAGGGAGAGACAGACAGACAGAAAGACAGCGGGAGTCGCGTCAGGAGGGGTGCGGGATGTCGCAGAGGGAACTTTTCCAATGGGTGCATCTGGGCGGCTGTTGGGAGCCTCTGATCAGGGGCAGAGCAAGGTAAGTGTATCATAGGGATAAGAAGGAGGAGGGGGGTAGAAAAAGGAAGGGACGCCTACTGCTGGACAGGGGGAGAAGGAAAGAGGTGCTGATGGACGGGGGGTGTGTGAAGAAAAAGGAACAGAGGCCTAATATTGGACAGGGGGAGAAGGAAGGTGCTGCTGGACAGGGGGGAGGTAAAACAAAGGGAGAAGGGCTGCTGCTGCATAAGGAGAGCTGTGAAGGGGTGGTGGTGGACACAGGGGAGGTAAAAGGAAGGGAGAATGGACAGGGGGAGCAGGCAAGGGGTGGTGATGGACAGCCAAGGAAAAAGAAAGACAGAAAGAAAGAAAGCGGCTAAGGAGAGAGAGAGAGAGAGAGAGAAAGAAATAAAGAGAGACACACACACATATATTCTAGCACCCGTTAATGTAACGGGCTATAAGACTAGTATAATATTACATTACATTACATTACAGATTTCTATTCCGCTTGTGCCTTGCGGTTCTAAGCGGATTACAATTTAAGAGACTGGACAAATTCAGGAATATTACAGTACATAGAATCAGGAATATATCAAGTTACAATTGTTAGTCTGGAAGTTTCCAGGAGAAATTTGGAGCACGTAGTAGATAAATCGTAGGTTGATGAAGTGAGTTGTACAATGTTTAGGTATATTTATGGAGGGGTAACATAGTAACATAGTAAATGACGGCAGATATAGACCTGAACGGTCCATCCAGTCTGCCTATAAATTATACCCATTAAAAAATACATAATTAAATTAACTTGTCTCTTTGATATTTAAGGGCCGTAGACTGTAAAGTCTGGTATTGTCCTAGGTTCCAAATGCTGAAGTTGTCATCCAAGCTCACTCCAGCCTATCCAACCATACCGTAAAGTCTGGCTAGTAACATCTTCATGTTCCAAATTAGTTTACTTCTGCTTTCTTTAAATTTTGCAGCATGCATCGGTGTCGTATTGTGGCTTGTTGGGAGTTCAGTTTAATATTTCTATTTTTAATTTATGGTTAGTTATTTTATACTGCGTGAGGGTCTGTGTTCTGTGTATATGAAAGGGAGAAATTAAATTCTTACCTGCTAATTTTCTTTCTTTTAGACTCTCTTGACCGATTCCGCTGTCACTGATGGGTAATAGCTCATTATGATCAAATGTGAAAAATTACAGTTTACTGCAAAGCAGACAAGATCCCCACAAAGTAAACCACTACCAAAGTGCTACCAAAGTGAAGGAAAGTGTCTGAGAGCACCACTCAAAGGATCATAAAGTTTGTCGCCTTTGATATATATGGTGATGGTTTTCTTTCATCGACAACACCTTCACTCTTTTTACGGCGTTTATCACAGCTTAAATAATCTCATATTAAATGTCCATTTAAACTTTTTTTGTTTTTCAGACAATATATATTTTTCTTAAACCTTTTAAATTTTTCTAAACTTTTTTCCTTTTAATTTTCATTTAACTAATTCCTTCTCAGTGCATTCAGTC
>NC_047093.1:134731118-134941290 GCF_902459505.1 Geotrypetes seraphini
GGGGAGCTATACAACGTTTGAATCATTTGTATAAATCCTGAACCTATAACAAACCACTCCAAGGCTTGATACATGAAGGTCCATTCAACTCGATCAAAGGCCTTCTCTGTTTCCAGGGATACAGAAAAAGCCGGATCATTTAAGGCTTTTGACAAATTCAACATATGTAAGGTCAGCCTAGTGTTATTCGAAGAATGTCTCTGAGTAACGAATCCTGTTTGGTGCATTCCAATAATAAATGGGAGAGCTTTAGCCAAACGTATAGCCAATGTTTTAGCTAAAAGTTTTCCATCTACATTAATTAAGGAAATAGGCCTGTAGTTTGAAACCAGTGTGGGATCTTTATTTGTCTTTGGTAAAACTATAGTTAATGATTCTGCCATGGTACCTGTAATACAACCTTTAATTAGTTGAGTCTGATATAAATTTAACAAATAAGGTAATAGGGTAATTTGGAATGATTTATAAAACTCTACAGTAAAACCATCCCCACCTGGAGCGGATCCAACTCTAAGGGACTTCAATGCTGTTTGCAACTCATTTATTAATATTGGCTTTTCTAAACTTTCTTTTATATGCTCAGGAACTTTTGGTCCCTTAATTAATTTTAAAAATTCTAATCCATCCTTTTCTTTGTCTAAATAAGGCTCAGATCTTTATAAAACTTTAAAAATTGTTTTAGAATAGGACCAATTTGACAATAAGTATTCCCTTTTATTGCCACAAGTTTTGTTTTCCGTTTTTTTGCTTTTAGATAATTTGCCAATAATCTTCCTGCCTTATTTGAATTCCCATAATGCAATGCCTGTTGAAAAAATTAAATCTTTTCTTATCAATTTAGAAGAAATCTCATTATATTTCCCTTTAGCTTTCAAGAGATCCTGTAGTGTAGAATATTCCCATTTTTCAATTAATTTTGATTCCAATATCTTTATTTCTTGTTCTAATCTAGAAAATTGATTTTTAATTTGTTTTTTAATATATGCTGAAAAAGAAATAATTTGATCTCTCATGGTGGCCTTAAAAGCCACAATGTTTCCATTAAGATATCCTCTGTATTATTAATTTGAAAATAATCATTTATTTTTAATTGAATTTCTTCTATAAAATTTGGTTCTACAAGCAATGTATTATCGAATCTCCATACAGATCTAATAGCATACCGGTTAATTATTTTAATTTTAATCCTCACCCCACCATGATCAGACAAAATAATTGGATCTATGGAGGCTTGTATAACTTGTTGAACTAATGTACTTGAAACAAATATATAATCTATTCTGGAAAACGATTTATGAACATGGGAGCAAAATGAAAATTCCCAATCATTAAAATGAAATATCCACCATATATCTTTCAAATCACAATTTTGTACCAAATTATCTAATCCTAATGATTTCATAATTCTGCTAGGTTTTTTGTCCATTAAAGGATTTATAACAGCATTAAAATCCCATGCCACAACTAAATTAGAAGCAGCCAGTGGTTGTAACAATTGTTGTAGATATCTAAAAAATTCAATTTGATTTGAATTAGGTGCATATACATTGAAAAGTGCCATGGTAGCGTTTCCCAGTTTCATGTCTACATGTATCCATCTTCCTGAAAGATCAGCATTAATCATCTTAAAAAAAGCATTACATTTCTTATTAATTAAAATTGCTACCCCTGCCTTTTTCCCTATAACTGGGGCAAAAAAACAATGTTTTATCCAATCTCCTTCCAATTTTTTGGACTCTAAGGCTAATAGATGAGTCTCTTGAATGTAACATATATCTACATTCTGTTCGTTTAAAAATAAAAGTGTTTTCTTCCTTTTTATTGGATGGTCGAGGCCATTAACATTTAGCGGAAATAATTTAAACTCCATTAAGAAATTTATTTTTTGAACACATGAACCATATCACATATATTATCTTATTATAATTTTTCTTTACAAATCTCATTTCCCTTAAATTGCTTTGTAAAATTCCCCCTATTATCTTATTATATATTCCCAAAACCCCTTCCCTATTTCCTCCCATAATCCCTCCCTTTTGTGAAAACTTGAAAACATAAAATCAGACAGGCCACCCTACCCCTCCCCTAAGCATCCTATTTCATTATATCATTCTATATCTTATATATTATATATCTTTCGACTATGGAGGTATAGAAGAATAAAGTTTATTATTATTATTATTATTATAGAGAATAATCAATTCATATAATTACTTTTAATATTATAATTGATTAAAATATTTACTTTCAGCATATTTCATAAGTCTCTACTTTAAACTATTTCCATAACCAGGTGTAACAATAAATATTTCATTATAAACTTAAATTAATATAATTATCTTGAATACATAGGAATTCACCATGTATTTCCTCTTGAACTTATCAAAAAGTTCCTCTTTTTTTAAAAAAAATATGAATATATTACAATGTTTCAGTCTATCTATTCTGTACTTCATAAAATTTAGTATTATCCATTCATCCATTTCATATTATTTATTCATATGGGTAAAATTATATAATAGAATGCATTTTAGAATTCATCCAATTAATTGATTAATCTATATTAATAAGTTCATTCAGTAAAAATATTGTTTATATTCGTAATCATTTATTAGTGACCATTTCTAAACTTCAGAGTCAGGTCATTGATAGAAGCACAATAATGACCTTTATTGCTATCCTTGAAACAAAGAGCATCAAACTCCATGCTGAAGAAGCTGCATAAAAGCCTACCAGTCAAAAAATCAGAAGAGGAAGGAGACCCACACAGGACCACCGGGGCACTCAAACCAGACCACTTCTGGAGCCCCATCAGTACACAGGCAGCCTGCAGAAGTGACCCAAAAGATGGCTGAAGTTGAAAACAACCTCAATTGTTGAACTGATGACTGGAAACACCTGCGAGCTGTGGAAACACAGTCTACAAGTAGAGATATGCAGAATTCCCTTGACTCAACCAGAGCCGCACATGAACTCGCCTACTTCACAGAAACCAACCACCAGTCACCAGCAAAGACATTGAGCATTCAGTACGAGGAAACAGAGAGAAACATGAAAATTATAACTCCAACGAGTCTTTCCTCAACATCCAGAATCATCCATCCTCCATCTGTAATCGTTTTTTGCTTTTCAGACTATATATACTTTTTTAAACCTTTAAAATTTTTCTAAAGTTTTTTTCTTTTAATTTTTATTTAACTAATTCCTTCTCAGTGCATTCAGTCTATTGATGACCACAGGAATAATATGGCACCCTTTTGCCACACTATTCTTTCATTATTATATCCAAAAACTGACTCTATTAAGAGCAAACTATTACTTATCTTAAATGATGCCCTTGATCATTTTTTAGCACAAAGCCCAACTGCTGTGATTTGGGTAATTCTGGAAAAACTGCTAATTTTCATTCATTCACTATACAGGGCCCGTTTCGTTGCTCAAAATGCGGCTTCCTAAAGGGTTAACTGTCGGTTCTTCCTCAGCATTCATAATTGACGGGGGAAGTCTCGTGGGCTGGCTGTTGCACGTGGCCATGGCCATTCCCTGCTATGGAGGGGGAGGGATGGAGCATGTCAGCTCCGGATCTGCTTTGCAGCAGGTGTGCCGTCGATGGCAGGGAGGCATCCTGATGGCAGCGGCTTCAGTTTGGGGGGGAAGGGGGAGGCAGGGATTACCAGGGAGAGGCTTCTGATAGGCAGGGAGGTGTGCAGCGGGCATCAGACGGAGGCAGGGAGGCATACCGACAACAGCGGCGGCTTCAGCGGAGGGAGGCAGGTAGGCTTCAAAGTGGGTCAGCTTCAGGGGAGGGAGTAAGGGGATGTGCCAAATGCTGGAAGACAGTGAGGGGGAGGGGGCACAAACTCAGGACACTGAAGGAAGGGAGGGGGCATGAACATGGGACACAAGGGAGGGAGGAAGGGGGCACTAACTTGGGACATAGGAGAGAGGGAGGGAATAGAAAGTGAGAGAGAGGGAAAGAGATGGTGCAAATGGGGAAAGAAAGAGGAAAATTGGGCATAGAGAGAGAGAAATGAGGTAGAGATGCATGGGGAATAGAAGGATGAGAGGGAGAAATTTTGGATATGGTGGTGGAGAGGGAACAGAGGGATTGATTGAAGGTGATGCAATGGTGAGGAGTGTTGGAATGTGGCATGGTGTTGGAGATTGGTGATAGAAGGAGAAATGGGCATGGAGCTGGTGGGCAGTGGTGAAAAAGTATCTGGGGGATAAGAGAGGAAGAAAAGTTGGACTCATGGAGGGACAGAGAGAGATGTTGGTTGGGAAATGGAATGAGGTCTGGAGGAGAGGAAGCATGCAGAAGAAAGGAAAGAAAGAAAGAAAGAAATATTGGATACACAGTCAGAAGGAAGTGCAACCAGAGACTCATGAAATCACCGGACAACAAAGGTAGGAAAATGATTTTCTTTTCAATTTAGTGATCAAAATGTATCAGTTTGAGAATTTATATCTGCTGTCTATACCTTGCACTACATTTGTCTATTTTTCTATAGTTGTCACTGATGTGACATTGCATATTTTAAAGTCATCTGCCTTGTCCTCTTTGAAAAACACCCGAATATAAATGATAATTAATATTTTATCTGCGTACAGTGTGCTTTGTATTTTTATAATTTTGTAGTTACCATTATGTATTGATAAGATAATAATGTGTGTATATGAAAAATCGATAAAAGAAATTGCATTACAATTAGTACTATTATTATGGGGGGTGGAGTCGGGGGCGGCATTAGGACAGATCTGGGGCGGAGCTTGGGCTGGGGTACTCAGTTGGTATTTGTTAGGGTTAGGGGTACTTGGCTTGAAGAGGTTGAGAAACACTGTACTATACCAAAGTTTTGGTCTCGGTCTCCACCTGCTGGTCATAATGAGCTATTACCCATCAGTGACAGCTGGTCTAGAGAGTTTTGACAAAGAAGGACATGGTTTTGTGTTAGCATTAATTGTGCGAGATGGATCTGTACTAATCTGTATTCTTCAGTTTTCCAATAGGTTTTTGATGATCTAGTACCCATTGAAGTATTTGTGGTAGTTTTTTTCTAAGTAGGTGCTGGTTATGTGACTCGTGGAAGTTGCTGCTATTTTGGTATGGTAGGGCTCTATAACCCCTGATTGGCACTGTCCCAGGCATATTAGATAGATTGTGAGTCCACCAGGACAGGGAAAAATGCTTGTAAAACCATTCAGAGCTCCTCTGGGAGAACGGTATAGAAAATTGAATGAATGAATAAAATTCTAGATTCCTACTCTGTCCTTCCTACACCTGCTTACTGTCTCATTCTATTTATGCTTTTCCAAGCTGATTCTTGGATGCCAGTTAGCCCTCTGGGCTGGGAAGGATTCTGCATATATGTTGCTAAAGCATGCTGGGGTCTTTCTTGAGCTACTTGTTCACTGTTCAATTTGAGTTTACATGTTGCTTCTTTGGACAGAACAGTTGTTTTTGATGATTTTCCCCTTGATGTCTCTACTTCACATTCTCTATTGGAGCTCTCGGTTCTTGGGAATTAACTGCAGGTGATGCTACAGCTCCCAGTGAAGTAGAGAAAAGCCACAAAAAAAATTCAGATCTAATTCCTTCTGCATATGACACAACCACATGTCTAGAATGTCTCGCCTACAGTATCTTCTGGAAAAGATATTATCAAGGTAAGGACATAATCTCTTTTTAACCCCAGACTAAACAAAACCATGCTCTTCAAAGAAACCATTTATCCTCACGGTCAATGTTTTTATTGACCAGCATTTAAAAATAATAGATTGTTGATGTCAATCCTCATTAAACACATCCAACAGAGCAGACCAGTTCTACCTGAGGGTAGTGGAAGATTCTTGAAAGCTGTGATATTGAGTAAGTTGTATCTGAAGTCAAATCGCCAATGAAAGCAGCCAGTACTCCTCTGTCTTCACAGCTGTAATTAGGGACTGGCACTTGTCTCCCAGACAACAAGCTCAAGGTTCCATGTATGGCTCTTAGCTCCCAAGCACAGGAGTCATAGATCCGATACCCCAGGGTAATGTTGGGTAAGAGTTCTGCATTGTTATTGACCTCTTCCACTGTGAAGTGAAAAGCCAAGCGGTCGATAATAGCGGATAACATACCTGTGGAAACAGAGATACATTTTATTGAGATGTCAGAATTCAGCATGAATTAGTTTACAAGTGATGAGGACATTCTTCATAGGATCTCCATGAGATGCCATGTTTGGGTAGATATTCCATGTGTACCTGACCAGGATGAACGGAGAGATGCTGAAATGTTATCAGAAATTAGAGAGGCTAACGAACTGGGTAACACAATCATACTGGGTGATTTCAACTACCGCGATATTGACTGAGTAAATATAACAGGGCATACCAGAGAGATAAAATTCCTTGATGAAATCAAGGACTGTTTTATGGAGCAGCTAGATCAGGAATCAGGATAAGAGGCGAAGCAATTCTAGACCTAGTTCTTAGTGGAGTGCATGAATTGGTGCGGGAGGTAATGGTGTTGGGGCTGCTTGATAACAATGATCATAACATGAATCAGATTTCATATAATCCTTGGAATAAGTTCACACAGGAAATCCAATACAACAGCACTTAACTGTAAAAAAGGTGACTATGATAACATGAGGAGAATGGTAAAAAAGAAACATTGAAGCAGCTGCAAAGGTCAAAAATTTACATCAAGGATGTTATTCAAAACTACCTTTCTGGAAGACCATTCACTCTGTAATTCCACCTGGGGTCACCAGAAGTGATCGATATCTCTAACTACTTGTATGTGCATAGAATGCCAGAGATGAACTTCACTCTTACGAAAGGCAGTGCTGGATGTCAACTCAAGTTCTCCAATTTACGGCAGCCATTGACCAAAGGAAAGTTTCCTTCTGGAGAAGCATTAGATAAATAAGACAGCAGAGCCACTAGAACTTTCTTAAATTCTTTCAGTATCCTCTGTTCCTGGCACCTCTTATGTCCCTCCCTGATTCCCATCAAAATCATCTAGTATTTTTTGTCACTCAGGCTGCATTTGGGAAATTACTAAGTGCAATTGGTGGCATGCTTTTTTTTTTTTTTATGCTACTATGGCTTAATCCGCAGTTTAAAATACAAAATAGCCTTGTTAAAATTACCCAGAGGGCAAGAATCTTGTATTTGGATTCTATGAGCTGTTTCATTTGTATTGTGCTGTCATTTAACATATCTCTATTATATGATTGTTTTATAGTGCTGTTAAATGGATTTAATTCCAAGTTTACCTCTTTAAGCTTATAATTGATCATTTTACTATTATTAAGCTGTTAACCAAATTGTAAGAATTGCCTACCCCTGGTCTAGGATAAAGTACCAAAAACACCCTGTCATGGGAGCTAGGGAAGTCATTTGTGACACCATCAAAACCTTGGAATGACCCAAAGTTGCCTGACATGGCAACCAATTAGTAATTTGAAAGCGTAATAACCAATCAGACTGATTATGTATCCAGCAATCAAAGTAGCCATGTAATATTCTATAAACAAGCAAGCTTAATGTATCCAAGCCAGAGTGGATTGAGACTTCTACAAATTTGCTAACCTTTGGTCGTCTCCTCCACTTGGCACATTTGCTGTATATTCATCTTATTGATGCCAATGTTGTAAGCTGACAATTTGACTTATTAATTTAACATTTATTTGATGCAGCATATGTGTTGTAGTTGTCATTGTCAATAGACAGTAAAGGTGAGCATCCACTATCTCCTCCTCTTAGGGAGAGGAGGAGATAGTGGATGCTGCAGATGGGCAGACTGGATGGACCAATTGTCCTTTATTTGATGTCATGTTTCTATTACCCTGTTCAACTTTTTCACTCATAACTTGATTTAAGCTTCAAGAAGCTACTTACAAAATGCAATCCTTAGAAGCTGGAGGCTCCCTGAAGTTTGTAGAATCAAGGGGATTACTTTGCATGTGAATCTGTAAGATTCCACCAAGGATCAGGTCTCCGTCCTTATGGTACATGGACATGGACAGGTCTTGTCTGATTTTCAGGTTAAACCCAGTATCTTGATTCACATCTTTCTCAAATAGATGAGCAACAATCAGAAACATGAAAGAGAGAAGGATCAACATAACGCTTCCCGGAGTCAGATTTTCCAGGTTTAGGTGCTGGTGATGTGGTTTTTTTTATTATTTGATCAGATGAGCCAGAAATACTATTCTCGGGTCACCAAGCTATTGGCATGGCTGTGAGATTCATATGCATTGATGGAGATGTGATCACCTCCCAGTGAGAGGAATACTGTCTGACTCTCTACACAGTCCCAAAAACAGCTCTTTAAAAGCAAAACCAGCTCTTTAAAAGCTATGTGGAAAAACAACCAGGTATTTTCCTCAGTGATTTCAGACAAAATATAAACCACCATAGAATGTCCTTGATCCAAGGTCAACAATCTAAATAACACTTCAGAGCAGTAATCAGGAGGAACTGTTATTACAATCCTGTGGGGCACAACGAGATGAAAAACAGATTTTTATACACAGGTGCAGTAAAGAGGAGCTTCCAAGAAAATGACAACATCTGGATTTCTGTTTAGCTGATGTGGGCAGAAGTCAAACTTAGGCACTTTAGCCATTTAAACCTACTCTCTGCCTCTTGTTCCCCAACATGTTCTGTGAGCACCCAACTGCACTCCAAAATATACTGGGCTAGATTCAATAAATGGCCCCCCAAAGTAGGCTCCAGAATGATCCGTGCTAAGCTAGAATTTCGTAAAAGACTCACTGCATGGAGCGTCCTATTTAGAATACAAGTGTAGTGCGTTAATAGTAGTAAAAGATGTGTAAAGTTAGGCACCTAGATTGATACACCTAGCCAATCTAGGAGCTTTAATTGGCGCCAATAACAAGCAAGTAGCATCTCATAACTGTCTTAAAATTAATTGGATGGTAGGTGCCTAGGCATGGTCAGGGGACAGTTCATGGGCGTGTTTTTCATGTACGCATCTGTTTTGGACTTTGGCGCCGGTATCTATGCCAAGAAAACCCTAGCATTAATATGGGGCCTCTAAGGTACGGTTACCAGATTTTCTTTCAGGAAAATCCAGATCCATGGCTACATCCCCAAGACAGCCCAGATCCCCCCCTGTTCTGCCCGCCCCAGATGACATCCGGATATGCATGAGAACTGGCCCAATCCAGAATTTGGTTATGCATATGCAAGAGTCTGCGACCAGGAAGTAATGTCAGAGGACGAGTCGAGGCCGGCGCAAGCAGCAGGTTGTAGCTAGAGGTACGGGGCAAGGAAGTGAAGGCTCATTTGCGGTAGGAAAGAATTGGGTAGGAGCGGAACAGAGAGGAGGAGAGGTGCTGGCGCCCCCATCAAGACAGCACCCAGAGCGATCCACCTCTGCTACCACACCCTCTTTGGAGTTACATGCATAATGAAGGAGATGCACATGATATAGAATAGGGTGCAGGGCAGTTCCAATTACTGCCAAGAGCTCGTTAACAACAGTTGTTGACTGTTATCACCTAATTGGCTAATTAGTTTACTCCTGGATCTGTGATCTACATTCATATTTGTATGCCGAAATTTCTGCAACCTGGGAATCTGGGAGACCGCAGCCTCAATTCTTTACATGGCGCCTAAAACATAGGTACTGAGGAACGTGGCGCACAGCGCATTTCAATCTTAAGTTAGACACCTGAGAATGGAATGGATACAGCACCGTTCATGGAACAAAGCATTTATGAACAAGTTGAAAAATTGAAGGTGGAGAAATCTGTGGAACCGGACGGGATCCATCCCAGGATATTGAGGGAGGTCCATGATGTTCTGGTGGGTCCTCTTAAAGATTTGATAAAAAAATCTTTAGAGATGGGAGAGGAGCGGATGTGGTCCCTCTTCACAAAAGTGGTTGTAAAGATGAATTGGGAAACTACAGGCCAGTAAGCCTCACTTCAGTTATTGGGAAAATATTGGAAATGTTGCTGAAGTACAGGATAGTTGCGGTTTTCTTTTCTCACAGGTTTAAAGACAATAGACTGTTTTCAGTCCAATTCTTTGCAAACCATTGGATCCCTAAGGAAGGCATGTTCGCTGAAACATGGACCATGTAGGGTCCGGTTGGATTTTTATCACTATTTTATATCATTGTTCTTTTTTAATTGAATTTTTATGTTTTTATATGTCAGTGTTTAATAAATTATCTCCAGAACATCTGTATCCACAGTTTTTGGTTTTGTTTTCATTGGTTGATTGTTTTCACTGTGGATCATTGGGTCTCCCCATTTTTCTTTATTATAATAGGCAGCACAGAAGAACATTTATATAACATAGCAGGGGATACCTACCATTGAGTGATTCCAGTAAATTCTTGCAGCCACCTAAATCTGTGCACACCTGAATCACCCCCTCTGCCCCCAGGACCACAATCGCTTCAGCTCCAGTTCTTCAGCTCCCTCTTATCAGGTCTCTACATGCTGTAAGTCATTGCAGAGAGAGACTGAAAGCTACTACTTAAGCCGGGGGGGAGGGGGGGCATATTCCATATCTCTGATGCAACGTCCTGTGGGCACAGAATGTGCACAGGAAAGGCCCTTCTGGTTCTCTCTGCTGCAAATTTCAGCACCTGGAAGGGAGCTAAGAAATCAGCTGGAGCCAATCGGGCTGGAGAGATGCTTAACTGGAATAGGGGAAAGGTGCTAGACCTGAAGGTGAGCAAAGGGAAGAGAGAGAGAGAACCCTGGAACAAAGGAAGGAGAAAGAGAGGAGGCAGATGCTGGAACCAGGCTGAGAAGCATAGGAAAGAGAGAGATATTGAGATCTGGAAGAAACAGGAGGAAGATGCTGGACTGGTGAAGGGGAAGCAGAGAGAATAAATGGAGATACTGGACCAATGGAGGTTGAGAAAGATGCCAGATCATGGAGAAGAGAGGGGTCAGGGTACAGGAGGATGGAAAGAGAGAGGCAAGACATTGGGGGGGGGGGGTGGAGGGCAGGGACACAGAAGAGATGGTTGTGGCCATGAAGGGAACAGGGACACAGAGAGTTAAAACTGGACACAGGAGCTTATGCTCCCACTTTTGTCTTCCCTCCCTCCCTTCCTTCCTTCCTGAACCAGCTATAGGCTGTCACCCCCAGGCCTACTTTACCTCTCTTGTGGTCTTTGGTGAGTCAGGAGGAAAGCAAAAAAAAAGATGACAAAACTCTGCACAAAACTAAAAGGGTCTGAGACCACCAGACCTTCAAACAAACGTTTGGATGAGAATGTTCATTGAATTAGATTACTACATTAGCTTATTTCTATTGTCTAATTGTTGAATGGATAACCTGAGAACTCATGATGCAGGCTTTTTTTAAAAATATCTTTATTCATTTTGAAGCCATAAATAAGTTCAACATATTATACAAACATATTACACTATAAAAGCACTTAAATTCAATCAAAATTGTAATCTATGACAAATAGATATATCACCCTCCCATACTTATATTCAAAAATTGCACTCAAATTAAAGAATTAAATATATTTTCCAATCCCCACTCCCACCTACCCTGGACGTGCATGATCAAAGGGCAAAATCAACAATCACTCTACAAAATTTTGTCATTGGCTCCCAAATCCTCAGAAACTTCTTATAATGCTCCTGTTTTATAGCCATAATACGTTCCATTTTAAAGACGTGACTCAAAGACTCCCACCAAAAGGTATAGTTCAATCAATCCCAGTTTTTCCAATTCCTTAAAATAAGCTATATAGCAACCCCTGTCATAATAAAGAGAAGTTTGTTATTGTGAGATGATATTTGGCTTTTAGTGCAGGCTTTGTAGCCGAAACACAGTCCATGTCGAGTCTATTTTTCTTGTTCCACTTCCTATTGTTGACATTAAAAGCTCTGGTCTTCTCTGCTCCTTTGTTCATCCTTTTGGTGAGTCAGGATAGGAGGGAACCCCAGATACTTATGTCCATCTTGTGTACACAGTCAAAATGAAGGCAACAATTTCCAGCAGCAATCTCACAAGATTTGCCACTAGAGGTCATGGCAGCCATTTTGAGACTAAAGCCAGCATGGGCAGGAGAAATCTACAGTCACTCCTTTCCCGTGCCAGATCCAATCCCAAAATGATTACTGCAACCTATAGTTGCAGTTTCGTGGCAGCCATTTTGACTGTTGCCATTGAATGTGGAGAAGCAACCAGGGATCGCTTTTTCTAAAAAACCACAAGTGTGGTAAGATAGGCCTGCCAGTGGCAATTGCAACCTACAGATAGGCAGAGGAGGAATGAGTCTGGGAGGGGGTTTACATGGGTGGAGCTTCCACTGATGCACATATGCAAATTATCAAAATTTCTTCTCTTCTCTTAGGTTTTCTTATGTTACATGTGTAAGGGAAGGGTTAAAACGCGGACCTCACGGACCAGACAGACCTCGCGGATCTAAACCCGCATGTCCTTAAAAATCTGAGGTCCGTGCCGCTTGTAGTTAGTTTCTGGTTCTGACAGACCTCAGTGACAGTTTAGTGCTGACGGATCCGTCTCAGCATAGGGAGGTAAAAGTATTAGAATCCGTCAGCACTACAATGTCATCGAGGTCTGTCAGAGCTGATTTACTGGGGCTGCAGGAAACCAGTTTAAAGGATTCATTTTAGAGCCGCTCTTGCACTAGCACTAGTCTCTGGCTCTGACAGATATCGGTGACATTTTAGTGATGACGGATCCTAATACTTTTTCCTCCCTATGCCGAGACGGATCCGACAGCACTAAACTGTCACCGAGGTCTGTCAGAGCCAGAAACTAACTACAAGTGGCACGGACTTCAGATTTTTAAGGACGTGCAGGTTTAGATCCGTGAGGTCCATCAGGTTCGTGAAGTCCGCGTTTTACCCCTTCCCCATGTGTAACTGACCTTTGCATGTTAATATTTACACCAGCTCTAGGCCTGGCACTAAGTATTTTTGGGGCCTAATATTTATGCGTGTATATACCCGGATGAGTATAATCCCTCAGATAAGTAAATCACTGAATACCTCTACATGGATGGGAAAAGGGAGCAATGTCTGGAAAGCAGTATATACTAATGCTTAAAGTATGGGAAACAAGATTCTGGATCTAGAAGCTGTGATGGAAGAAGAGGAGTTGGATAAAGTGGCGATCACGGAGATGTGGTTCACAGAGAACCATGACTGTGATGTAGTTATTCCGAGCTATAATCTCTTCAGGAAAGACAGGGTAGGAAGAAAAGGAGGAGGAGTAGCATTATATGTTAAAGATCATATTAAAGCCACATAATTGCAGGATCTGAAGGGCAAGGAAGAGGCACTGTGGATCAATTTGGAAAGAGGGAATGGTGAATATATTTACATTGGTGTGATATAAAGGCCTCCTTCACAGATGGAAGAAGTAGATAGAGATTTAATAGTAGACATTCAGAACATATCTAAAAAAGGGGAAGTCTTGCTAATAGGTGATTTTAACATGCCGGATGTTGATTGGGATATCCCTATTGCAGGGTCTTCTAGAAGTAGGGAGATTCTTGATTCTCTACAAGGAGAACTATTCAGCAATTGGTAATGGAATCCACATAGGATGGGGTCAAACTGGACTTAGTGCTTACAAACAGGGAAAGTGTTTCTGATGTTACAGTGGGTGATCATCTGGCATCCAGTGATCAATGCATGGTATGGTTTAATATTAAGATAATAATAATAATAATAACTTTATTCTTCTACTAGTCTTATAGCCCGTTACATTAACGGGTGCTAGAATATATGTGTGTGTGTCTCTCTTTATTTCTTTCTCTCTCTCTCTGTCTCTCTCTCCTTAGCCGCTTTCTTTCTTTCTGTCTTTCTTTTTCCTTGGCTGTCCATCACCACCCCTTGCCTGCTCCCCCTGTCCATTCTCCCTTCCTTTTACCTCCCCTGTGTCCACCACCATCCCTTCACAGCTCTTCTTATGCAGCAGCAGCCCTTATCCCTTTGTTTTACCTCCCCCCTGTCCAGCAGCACCTTCCTTCTCCCCCTGTCCAACATTAGGCCTCTGTTCCTTTTTCTTCAACCCCCCTGTCCATCAGCACCTCTTTCCTTCTCCCCCTGTCCAGCAATAGGCATCCCTTCCTTTTTCTCCCCCCTCCTCATTCTTATCCCTATGATACACTTACCTTGCTCTGCCCCTGATCAGAGGCTCCCGACAGCTGCCCAGTTGCACCCATTGGAAAAGATCCCTCTGCGGCATCCCGCACCCCTCCTGACGTGACTCCCGCTGTCTTTCTTTCTGCCTGTCTCTCCCTGGCCCCCTTTGTCTGTTTGTCTTTCTGTATATTTCCCTGCCCCTGTGTCTTTATTCTTTTCTTTCTGTCTCCCTTCCTCCCTCTGTCTGTCTGTCCGAAGCAGTATTCCCTCCCCCTCCATTTCCCTCCCCCCACACCAGTTCCCTGTGCACCTGCCCCTGTGTCTTTATTCTTTTCTTTCTGTGTCCCTTCCTCCCTCTGTCTGTCTGTCCGAAGCAGCATTCCCTTCCCCTCCATTTCCCTCCCCCCACACCAATTCCCTGTGCAGCAGTATTAGCGTTTCCTCTACCCCCTTTCCATTCCCACAGTGGCGACTACAAACGCGGGCCTGAGTCCTTTGCCGCCCCCCCTTCCCTTCTCTTCCCGCGGGCCCGACTACACATGGCGATTCAACAGCGTGTGCATCAGTCTTCACATGCTGCTTCGGGTTCTTCTACTGCCCTGATTTACTCTGGCACGTCCGGAGCAAATCAGGGCAGTAGAAGGGCCCGAAGCAGCGTGTGAAGACTGATGCACACGCTGCTTAAATCGCCAGTCGGGCCCGCGATAAGGGAAGAGGGGGGGGGGCGGCAAATGATTCAGGTCCCGGGCAGCGGAAAGTTGCTGGGCTCCTCGGTGGGGGCGCTGAGTGGCCGCGATCCCTCTCCTCCCAGACCCCCCCCCCCCCAGAGGAACGGAGATCAAGTTGCCGCCATTTTGAAGATCGTTCTGCCCTGCTCCTTGCCTTAGTATATTTTTAATTTATGAGACACGGTGGCGGCGGCTCCTCTCAAGATCCCCGACTGCATTGGACTTCCGACGCAGGTGGGGATCCTGAGAGGAGCCGCTGCCTCGTCTTTCAACTTAAAAATATAGTAAGGCAAGGAGCAGGGCAGACCGAAGAACAGCAGAGTCTGGTGCAGTTCGAGAGAGGAGCCGGTACCATGTAGAGTGAGAGGCGGGGGTGAGGAAGGACGCCGCAGCTGTGTAATTTTTTTTTTAATTTGAAAGCCGCCGCCGCCGCAGCTCCTCTCTCGATCCTGGTGCAGTTCGAGAGAGGAGCCGGTACCATGCACAGTGAGAGCCGGGGGTGAGGAAGGCCGCCGCAGCTGTGTAACTTTTTTTTTATTTGAAAGCCGCCGCCGCAGCCGGGGCCGTGCATGCGCACTCGTGTTTTCGCGACGGATCAGGGAACACGTTTTTTGAGTGCGCATGCGCGGCCTATCATTTTATTATATTAGATACCGCCACAATCTTGTGACTTCTAGGCGGTTTACAATCAAGAGAGCTGGACATTCAGCGAATTACAATGTGCAGATAGTCAGAGGAAATACAGAGTGTAAAAACTTTAAGGAAGCAAAATTATAGATATACAATTTGTTACACACAGCGCTGTACAGAGTCACAAAGAAGACAGTCCCCACTTGAAAGAGCTTATAATCTAAAAACATGCAAGACAAACAGGATGTCACAGATACAGTTAAAGGAAGGTTGGTGGGCAGTAGGGTTATGAATTGAAGGGTTATAGGCAACATATTGTTACACATGGGTTCTAAACTACCTTTTTTGGATGGGGGTTTACGTCAAGGAATTATTGAATAGATGGGAACATCTGGAAGGAGTGGAAATGCAGTGGGCAAAACTGAAAAGAGTGATTGTAAGGGTGACAAACCTTTTTATCTTTATATTTCTTTATTAATTTTCAATTTAAATCAAGCTAACCACTTGTACAGAAAGCAATAGTCATAATCAAATAATCATAAGGTAATTAACATCCAATAAAGAAACATTATTTAACTATTTATGCTCAAGTCCTCCTACTGGATCCAAGTTTTAAATTTAGCGAAAAATTAAAATAACAGAAATTTTTTTGCAAGATGCTAAAGGCAGAAGCACTGAAAAAAAAGGTTTCTTAATTATATTAGGGTTCAAGATAATCCTCCATCCAGACGAGACATAGCTACAAAAGTTGTCAATTGAGATGGCTCAAAGAATACATATTTAACAGAACGGTAACACACTATACATTTACATGGGTGTCTCAAATAAAAGGTAGCCCCCAGAGAAGTAACCCCAGATTTCAAAAGAAGAAATTCACGGCGACGCCTCTGTGTCTCCCTTGTAAGATCAGGAAACATCTGTACTTTACAACCAAGAAAAATTTTCTGTCTATTTTTAAAGTAAAGTCTTAATAACCATGTTTTATCTAACGGAAGCGCCACAGTTAGAATCAAAGTTGCTGGCGATGCCAAGTCTTTATCAGATGTCTCCAACAATTCTGAAACATTTAAAGTTTGTTGAGCCAGTTCTTTTTGTTGATTTACAGAAACTTTCATCGGCAAATAATAAACACGTGTGAATGGTGGTAGCACTTCTTCTGATACTTCTAGGATTTCCATCAAGTATCTCTTAAGCATTTCTCTTGGATTTACCATTTCTAATTTAGGAAAGTTAATTAGCCTTAAGTTATTACTACGAGAATTGTTCTCAAGCATTTCAACTTTCCTTCTCAAGTTGGTATTGTCTTTAATTAAAGTCTCTTGAAGTTGTTTAGATGTAATTATTTCCTTTTCAATTTTCTGAATAGATGCATCTGAATCAGACAATTCTTTCCTTAAATCTTTAAGTTCCTTTGTATGTTTTATAATTTTTTCTTCCAGATATTGAAATTTAGGCGTAGTAGACTTTATAAAACCAGCAATTAAGTCCCATAATGAATCTAAGGTTACAACTTCAGTTTTAACCAAAGAAATTGAAGTTTGTAAAATAGTAGAGTGCTCACCATTCTGTGGAGATTCTTTGAGGCTTGTCTCTTGGATTTCGCCCCCTTATAAAGTTGGATTCTCCTCAGGTATATCTGTTAGAGCTCCTTGAATATGAGCCCCAACCTCCAAAACTTCTCCCAGATTTAGTCTTGCCTCTGAGGGAGAGAACGCCACCAACTCCGGGGTTTCCCCGCCCCTGGGAGAACTGGTAACCTGAGGTTGTGGGGGCGGCGCCCTTGCATCGGGGCTCAGTATAACATCATGCCCTGGAGGAACAGCTACGGGTTCGCCTCCCTGTGCCCTCAGCGGGCCGCCTTCCGACGCCCGGGAAACCTCCTGCACTCGCCTCAAGAGCCGCTCAATATTGCCCAGAGAGGGAACCTCGGGACGCCGCGAGACAGCAGCGGCGCTCCGTCCTCTTCTCTTGGGCATAGTTGTAAGTAAGAAAAAACCCCTTACAAGGTTCAATAGAAGGAATTTCTTTGATTTATGAGCAGGTCCGACGCGAGCAGCTCAGCGTGTCTGACTCGTAGCAGCCATCTTGGATCTCCAAACCTTTTTATAAGGCAAGTAAGTAAACGAAAGCCGATTTGGTGCCCAAAAGTAGTAGCTGAGAAAGTAAGGAATAAGATTGCAGAAAGAGGAAGACAGGCAAAAATATCTGGAAAAGTTAAGAGAGGCTGGTCGTGTAGTCAGGAAAGCAAAGATGCAAATGGAAGAAAAAATAGCTGACACAGTAAAACGGGGAGCCAAGACATTTTTTTTAGATATATTAGTGATAGGAACAAGTGCAAAAGTGGCATTATGAGACTCAAAGGTGAAGGGGAGGAATATGTAGAAGCTGATAAAGAAAAGGTCAAATTGCTTAACAAATATTTCTATTCTGTGTTCATGGCTGAAGCGCTGGGAACGGGACCGCAGAACACAAACGAAAATAGGGATGGAGGAGTAATAGACCCTGATCGATTTTCAGAGGGTTGTATTCATGAGGAGCTAGCTAAAATAAAGGTAGACAAAGTGATGGAGCCAGATGGTGTACATAACATAAGAACATAAGCAATGCCTCTGCTGGTCAGGCTTGAGGTCTATAGTGCCTCAGCAGTCCGCTCACACGGTGGCCCAACAGGTCCAGGACCTGTGCAATAATCCTCTATCTATACCCCTCTATCCCTTTTCCAGCAGGAAATATGTTCCCAATCCTTTCTTGAACCCCAGTACCGCACTCTGCCCTATTACGGCCTCTGGAAGCGCATTCCAGTATCCACCACACGTTGGGTAAAAAAAAGAACTTCCTAGCATTCGTTTTGAATCTATCTCCTTTGAACTTTTCTGAAAGTCCTCTTGTTCTTTTATTATTTGAAAGTTTGAAGAATCTGTCCCTCTCTACTCTCTCTATGCCCTTCATGATCTTGTAAGTCTCTATCATATCCCCTCTAAGTCTCCTCTTCTCCAGGGAAAAGAAATCCAGTTTCTCCAATCTCTCAGCGTATGGAAGGTTTTTCCATCCCCTTTATCAGACGCGTCGCTCTCCTCTGAACCCTCTCGAGTAACGCCATGTCCTTCTTAAGGTACGGCGACCAATATTGTACGCAATACTCCAGATGCAGACGCACCATCACCCGATACAATGGCAGGATAACTTCTTTCGTTCTGGTTGTAATACCCTTCTTGATTATGCCTAGCATTCTGTTTGCCTTCTTAGCGGCCACTGCGCACTGTGCCGTCGGCTTCATTGTCATGTCCACCATTACCCCCAAGTCTCTTTCTTGGGTACTCTCATTTAATAACATCCCTCCCATCGTATAGTTGTACCTCGGGTTTCTGTTTCCCACATGTAATACTTTACATTTCTCAACGTTGAACTTCATTTGCCATCTCGTCGCCCATTCCCCTAGTTTGTTCAAGTCCCTTTTCAATTCTTTGCAGTCGACTTTAGTCCGAGCTCCACTAAATAGTTTGGTGTCATCCGCAAATTTTATTATCTCACACTTCATCTCTGTTTCTAGATCATTTATGAATATATTAAATAGCATCGGCCCGAGCACCAAGCCCTGTGGGACCCACTCGTGACCTTCCCTCCAGTCCGAGTAGTGGGCCCTTCACTCCTACCCTCTGTTTCCTACCCGCCAACCAGTTTATGATCCATCTATGTACGTCTCCTTCCACCCCATGGTTCTTCAGTTTCCGGAGTAGGCGTTCATGGGCACCTTGTCAAAGGCTTTTTGGAAATCTAGATACATGATGTCTATGGGGTCTCTTTGTCCATCTGTTTGTTAATTCCTTTGAAGAAGTGTAATAAGTTCGTTTAGGCACGATCTCCCCTTGCAGAAATCATGTTGGCTGGTTATCAGAAGTTTGTTTCTTTCAAAATGTTCATCGATGTTTTCTTTTATCAATGCTTCCCGCCATTTTCCCCGGGTGCTGAAGGAACTTAGGGAAGTTCTAGTAGCTCCGCTGACTGACCTTTTCAATGAGTCTCTAGAGTCGGAAATGGTACCGGACTGGAGAAGGGCGGATGTGGTCCCTCTCCATAAAAATGGAAGTAAGGAAGAAGTAGGGAATTGCAGGCCGTTAAGTCTGACTTCTGTCAAAAGCATATTAATGGAAATAATTTTAAAACAGAGAATGGTCAAGTTTGTGGAATCCTGTGATTACAGAAACAGACGCAACATGGATTCACTTAGAGGTAGGTCTTAGACAAATCTGATCAATTTCTTTGACTGGGTGACCAGAGAATTAGATAGAGGATGTGCGCTAGATGTGGTGTACTCATATTTAGATTTTAGCAAAAGCCTTTGACAGTGTTCTACACAGACATCTAATAGATAAACTGAGTGCCCTCGAGATGGGTCCCAAAGTGACGGGCTGGGTCAAGAACTGGTTGAGTGGAAGGCGAAAGAGGGTAGTGATCAGTGGAGATCACTCTAAGGAAAGGGATGTTACCAGTAGTGTGCCTCAAGGTTCTGTTCATGGGCCTGTCCTTTTTAACATTTGTATAAACTATATTTCTGAAGGGTTGTCAGGTAAGATTTGCCTCTTTGCGGATGCTACCAAAATCTGCAATAGAGTAGACACACCAGATGGTGTGAATAATATGAAGAAAGACCTGGCGAAGCTTGAAGAATGGTCTGAAATTTGGCAGATAAAAAGTTAATGCTAAGAAATGCAAGGTCATGCATTTGGGCTGCAAAAGCCCGAGGGAATGGTACAGTTTAGGGAGTAAAGAGCTTATATGCACGGCAGAAGAGCGGGACTTGTGTGTGATTGTTTGTGATGATTTTAAGGTATCCAAACAGGTTGAAAAGGTGACGGTGAAAGTTAGAAGGATGTTAGGTTGCCTAGGGAGAGGTATTGATGCCCCTGTTATAAGACTTTGGTGAGATCTAATTTAGAATATTGTATACAATTCTAGAGGCCGCCACCTTCAAAAAGATATAAAAAGAATTGATATTCGGTCAGAGGAAGGCTACTAAAATGGTATGTGGTCTTCATCATAAGGCATTTGGGACAGTCTTAAAGATCTCAATCTGTATACTTCAGAAGAAAGGCGGGAGAGGGGAGATATGATAGAAATGTTTAAATACCTATGTAATGTAAATGCGCATCAGTCGAGTCTCTTTCATTTGAAAGGAAGCTCTGGAATGAGAGGGCATAGGATGAAGTTAAGAGGTGATACTTTTTTACAGAAATACTTTTTTACAGAAAGGGTGGTAGATGCATGGAATAGTCTCCCAGAAGATGTGGTGGAGATAGAGCCTGTCTGAATTCAAAAGGGCTTGGGATGGTAAGCAGCATACTGCGCTAACCCCGCCCTTAAGTGTTCAGGAATAATGATAATTGCACATATATTACCAGTCCAATATTGTTTATTAATATTAACAGCAAATTCTTGCATCAAAAGGCATATGTGCAATGGAGACCCGTCAGGAATGAAAATTGCACATCTTCTGAAGCAATACATGGTCTCAGGGAAACCCCTGCCACCAGGTTCACTTATATACTTTCGCAGTGCCTAGTATGACATCGCACCTGTCAACCAATCAGCCAACAGAGGATGTCCTTAGATTTTTTGAACAAAGAAATTCCTTTTAACATAGTTACCAGCTCAAAAAAGTTTTACAAATTATACACAGCCAATTTCTGAATGTATAACACATTACAGGAAAAGTTTGAATCCAAAACCAGCTCTCTGTCAGAATTCGTGCTTTGGAGAAATCTGACAGCTTCAAATTTCACTGACACACACAAGAAAAGAAAGACCCAGACCACCTCTTTGAAGGGATGCAGTTCTGAACCAGGACAAGATCAGAACACTGATCTAAGGCCCTGTGTAAGGATCTAAGGCCTTGTGAAAGAAGTATGGATCCTTTCTCATTCCCTCTCCCCTCCTACCACGTAGACAAAGCAAGGAAAATGTTAGCACCTTGTGACAGAATGCTGAGGCATTCCCTTTTTCTCACAAGATCCTTGTCACATATTAACCTGACCCAAGTCTACCCTTATCTTATTCCTTATCTTGTTTAACTATTCCTTATATGGGCAACAATCAACCTTTGCCTACATGCAAAAGCAGGCCCTGAGTTTAAGGCTAATCACAAGGTGCTTAAAGAGCATTCATTATAACCTTTGGACTTTCACATGCTATAGTAAGATTATATCAAGATAATATTACTAGATGCCATTTACAGCCCATATAGTATACAGAACTACATGGATATTAAAGTGTTATATTCTTAAGATCTTCTTGTTTCTTGCTTGTAATCTATATATGTATGGACCTTCGGACTGCATCCAGGCAATGGATTGCCGGTTGCTGTATTCTTCGTGAGTGCAATCTTTATTAAGTATATGTAGTGCTAAACTATAAACTATAACTATTCAATTAAAGATTTTTTCATTTTTTTCTTTTTAATTTCATTATTATAATATGAAGAACATCACATGACTTATCTGTGATATTATCTTCTTTCACCCCTACCGACATGCATGTTTCAAAGAACAAATTTTCTTCAGGGTCGAGGTAAACTGTTAAAACATAAACACTGATATCATTATTGAATATAGTAAGAGCCATAATATCAGCGATGGCCTGCTGTTGAAACTCTTTCATTAAATCGGGAAACTAATGTGTAAGCTGAGCCACGCACGACGAGTATGACTAACGTCATACGTTGCTCGTTTGTGTGCGCCGGGCCAGCTGTATTTTATGACTTTTCCTGTACTCCGCGGCCATGACACACTTTGAAACTGGCTCCGTGAATCGGTAAGATTGACGTTTTCTCTCTTTTAAGCTATGTTTAAGGAGTTTCTTATTTCTGGGTTGTTGACACATTAGTTTCCCGATTTAATGAAAGAGTTTCAACAGCAGGCCGTCGTTGATATTACGGCTTTTACTATATTCAATAATGATAAATTAAAAAGAAAAAAATGAAAAAATCTTAATTGAATAGTTATAGTTTATAGTTTAGCACTACATATACTTAATAAAGATTGGACTCATGAAGTATACAGCAACCGGTAATCCATTGCCTGGATGCAGTCCGAAGGTCCATACATATATAGATTACAAGCAAGAAACAAGAAGATCTTAAGAATATAACACTTTAATATCCATGTAGTTCTGTATACTATATGGGCTGTAAAAGGCATCTAGTAATATTATCTTGATACATATAATCAGCGAAGAACAGTTCAATTGAACTTTAGTGGATTTTCTATAGTAAGATTATAGACATATTAAAAGTGTACACAAGGGAATCTCTTTATTGTAACTGCTATGATGTATTCAGATGTCATGTGAGATAGTAGCTTTGAGAATCACATTAGAAATGTAAACAATGAGTTATCTTGTTATAATCCACACTAAATGCATGATGAAATTGTAACCTTGCAAAGCATGAGCTAAGTAATTAAGGGAGTTAAGATACTCAATAAAAGGGTTGCCTTATCCCAACCTGAGTCCTGTGTGAAGCCTCATTCCTACACCCCTTACTGAGAATTTCCTAATATGGGTTTAAAAGAGGTCTGAAACAGCCAACAGGCCTCCTGGAATGTCACAGAGTAGAGAATTACCTAGCTTAAAGGTCATATAGTCAAACTGCAGATGCTACCTCTCATGATTTCTGTGGGATTCCTCACAGGGCACGGGTGGGACTTTGACGGGGACGGGTGGGGAACGGGTGAGATTTCTGTCCCCACGCAATTCTCTATTTTGGACGCTGCTTTTTGCCCCCTGGACGAGGGGGTAGAGGACAGCCTTTAACACTTTATGAGTGAGTTATATTTGTTATTATTTTTCACCGTCAACACTTAGTTGTGTATTGGTTTTTCACTAAATTCACATTAAGAGAGCCTGGGGATGTTTCACAGTTAACACCCTGTCTGGGTGTATATTTGGTGACAGCTGGAGCTTCAGAGGCTTGTCCCCACTGCAGGGCTGTGTGACTGAGGGCTTCCTTTCACTATTAACAATTTATTTATATTGTTGATTTGATAGTGAGTGGTTTGGGCTGTCTCTCCCCCTCGCCCTTTTGTTTTTGAGTGGGGCGTAGGGAGATTTTCGTTCTGCTATTGTTCTCTCTCCCTCTTCAAGGGTTTACTGTGTTATTCTATAGATAGGCACATGGGATCTCTTTCTGGAAACGTCAATCGCTCCTCCTAAACTTACTTGCTCCACTTCATCACTGACGCATGAAACCGTGGATTGAAGACAAAGTTTTATTTTATTTTTCTTTCCAGCTTATGATTTATCTTTAATCTTATCTATTGTTTTACCTTTTGTCTTTGTTTGTTCTATTTCTATCATTTAAATTTCTCCAGAATTCTACTGTTCAACGGCTCCCCCTTCTGCTTCTATTCCTTTCTCTCCTCTCTTCTACCTTCCAAAGTATTTAGATCAATGCTGTCTTGTTAAAATGTTTATTTTATTTTTATTTTTCCTCTAACTCTACTTTTCACTTCTCTATTACCCTCCAGGTACTTTAGTTAGATTGTGAGCCTTCGGGACAGTAAGGGAATTTTTCAAGTACCTTTCTTATTTCTAATCTTAATGTATATTTTCTGTAAACCGCTTAGAACCTAACGGATGTAGCGGTATATAAGAAATAAATTACATTACATTACATTACATCTCTCAGAGAGAGAAAGAGATAATAGTTACTGCGGATGGGCAGACTAGAGAGGCCATTTGGCCTTTATCTGCCATCATGTTTCTATAAAGAAAAGTAGGTGCCTACCATGACCCCTGTTATAGAATTGCTCTCATAGTGAGTGGGTGATGTGCAACTCTGACTGGTAAAAACCAAAGGAAAATCCAACGAAGACTGTACTGCAGGAACAGCAAACACAAAACAAGAAAAAACTGCAGACAATCTGTACAAGATGCAGGCTATGTTTATTATATCAAATATTAAATGCGGTCAAAGACACTAACTTTTTACAAACCAAGGGACCCGACACGGTAAACACGCCTTCCTCGGGGTCCTAACAAAAGTAAATAAAAATAATAAAAACCCAAGAATATGCAATTGATATACAATTATTGGACATATGGTGTGCTAAAGTGATAAAGTAATAATCTGTATAATGTGATGAAAAATCATAGTCTGAAGAAATAATGCATAAAAGGTGTGAATGCATTTGTTAGGACCGCTGAGGAAGGCGTGTTTACCGAAACAAGGACCGTTTCGGGTTCCTTGGTTTGTAAAAAGGTGGTATCTTTGACCGCATTTAATATTTGATATAATAAACATAGCCTCTTGTACAGATTGTCTGCAGTTTTTTCTTGTTTTGTCTTTGCAACTCTGACTGGTGCCATTCCAGAAATGACACCAGTCAGGTATACCTCTGATCAACTGCATCCTTCTGCTTTCCTTCTAATGCTAGTCCTTTGCCCTTCTCTATACATTCTCCATTACTTTTCTTAAAAAACAAATTCCTATAATGCACCCCATCGGATTATCCTATTGACTCTGCTCTCCCAGTACAACCACTATTTTAATCTTTCTACAGGTTCATTTCTTCAGTACTGGAGGGTAGAATATAAAGTCCGTGACTTTAGTTATACTCTTTTATATACTGGTAGATTGTTTTCCAATTAAATGCTCCCTTGTGTTCATCTCAGGCCTGAGCAGAATAATGTAGCACTTTGGGATAAAGATACAGCTCAACAGTCCTGTACTAGATAACAGCATTGCAAATATCTCCACAGTTACCATGTATTTGTCCTTTGTACTCAGGTAAACCGGGATGAAGGACACCCAAACACTGCAGAACACCAGCATACTGAAAGTGATCAATTGGGCCTCATTAAAACTGTTAGGTAAACGTCTGGCTAAGAAAGCAACAATGAAACTTAATATAGCCAATAAGCCCATATACCCGATCACACTGTAAAATGCAAAGAGGGAGCCTTCATTGCATATTAATATCATCCTACCAGGATCTATCTGTATGTCGTAGTCTGGGAATGGGGGAGAGATGAGTAACCACGCAGTGCAGATCAGAACTTCACCCAGGGAGCACAGAAGGACCAAGAAGCTGAGTGCTCTGGACCCCACCCATTCCCTTAACCTGCTTCCAGGCTTTGTGGCTTTGAAAGCAATGACAACTGTGATGGTTTTTGCCAGGACTGCAGAAACAGAGACTGAGAAAATGATCCCAAAAGCAGTTTGCCGGAGCAGACAGGTCAGCTTCTCCGGACGCCCAATGAATAGCAAGGAACAGAGGAAGGAGAGCATGAGGGAGAGGAGGAGAATGTAGCTGAGATCCCGGTTATTGGCTTTCACTACAGCAGTCTCTCGATATTTAAGAAATATTCCTAGAGTTCCAGCAGTGATTGCACATAATACAATGGCCAAGGAAGCCAAAGCCGCACCCAGTGGATCCTCGTAGGAAAGAAACTCGATGGTTCTTTTAATGCAGCCATCTCGCTTCTTCATGGGCCACTGGTCATCGGGACATTTCAGACATTTTTCCATATCTAAAAATGAACTGTATTTTTGTTAGCATTTGAATAAAATATGCTATTTTTATATTTAAATTTTTTTTATTGTAGTTTGAAAACTAAGAACAAATATATACAAAACAGTTATCTGTAAAACAAATATCAAATATTCATTTCAAAAAATAACTACAATCAATCAATTGTAGAGAATTCTAAGTTGTGTATTTCCGTATGGGAGAAACAAGGCGGATTTGAAAAGGTAAGCCCACACCTTGGTCCAAAGAGTATCAGTACTAGAAGAGTTTTCCCATGAGTCCATATAGCGAATATGAGAAGGTACTATTTTTAAGGGAACAAATTTAAGTCTGAAGCTCACATTTTGATAACAACACTATTTGGGTCAATATTCACCCACCATGGTCAGCATTTTTTTTCTTCAACACCAGCTGTGGCAATTAAACAAAACTCATATATTCAATGCCAATATCTGCTGTTTCTGCTGCCCTTTCATCCAGATATTCCTCCACCCACCGCCTCAGTACTATTTGGATTTTCAGCTGTGCTTTGCAAATCAGTGGTAGCATTGGCTAGGGGAATTATCCAGATGAAGGTGGAAATAAATTTTTTAACAGGGCACCTATCATAAAAGGGTAAGAAATTAGCCTACTTATAAGGGTACTATTTCATTAGGAGAAGAGTCTTATAACGCTTGTAATTGTGAATCTACGGTTCATTGACTGGGTTAATCACACAAAGGATTATTTTACATGAGCAAAGTACATGCAACATGGCACATACTTTTCAACTAGGCAGTATTCTTGGAAGGGTTTTTACACATGTACGTTACCATGTAATTTACAGCTTAAAGTTGCTGCCCTGTAATGGAATTATTCCCATTATAGCTTTCATTATCCAGGTAATTACTTTTGAATATCAGGCGCAAGGAAAGGGAAAGAGTGTTGAAGCAGGAATAGTCTGTGAAAATATTTATTTACAGAAAGAAAACTTTCCTCTTTTTCAAAGCCGTGCAGCCACAGCTCAGTAGCTCATTAATTCCCAGTGGGCTTCAGTTCAGTTACCACAGTAATCACCTTCATAAGTGACCCGAATGATTAAAATGTACCTGTGGAGCCACACTGCTAAAAGAGCACAACATAGGAGTATACCCAACTGTGTACCCTTTTGTGCGCCCTGAAGAATTATAATCTACTATTTGGTTGAGCTCTTTGTTCTTTATCTGTATTTGTATTAGCATTGGTCTTCTCGTTTATTCTTGTTTAAAATTTCTGGAATAAAATAACTGTGAATGTCACAATACAAACAGACTCATTTTTGTAATGTTATCAACCATCACAATAACTTCTCTTGTTAAAGCAGGAGCTTTTAAGTGTTCATAAGATAGCAGTTATGTGAAAAATACAAGGTATGGAATGACACTTCACGAGAAACCAAAGGCTCGTTTGTTTGATGTGGTGTTTTATTGGTTTAAATACTGTCATATTCATTTGGTTTTAATATATGATATCAGTTTATCTTTATTTATTGTGCATGTGAAGTAGTAACAATGGATGGGTATAAACATAACAGACAAAGTGAAATGAAGTTTCTTCATTTTTTCTTTTATTGTATCCTTTTTTTTCTTGGTTACTGTTTTTCTTACCTGTTGCATTGGAGAACTCTCCCTCAGCACAAGGGACACAGTCATAGCAACATTTCGGGCTCCCCTCTTTGGGAGCCTTCCTATATCCTGGCCTACAGCTCTTGCTGCACACAGAACGAGGAGTCTGAGGAACAACAGAAAGGACAACTTGTGAGCATTCACATGAGACAGGTTCTATTTCCCATGCCCACATAATCCCAGAGTCATTTTGAGAAAGACATAAGATAAAGGTTTCCCTTCTCTTATCCTGCTTCTTCTAAGTATTTCTGACACAGGTATGTATCATTCAGATTTTGGGGTGGGTGGGTGGGAAGGGGGAAAGTGACCACAGACTATTATTTTATTGTTGATGCACTTCACATGTGTTAATGCTTATTGTTAATATGTGTTCCTCTACAGGGAACACTCATATTGTTCGTATTGTATTCTATGATTTATAAAACTCTTTGAACTAAAAAAACAACAACCCGTCCAAGTGCCAGTGTATGCCGTTTTTGGATTAGCTAGGTGAAGTAAATATATTAATCATAGAAGAACCTTCATCTAACCGTGAACAAAACAGCAAATCAGCCAAAGCAAAGTATCCAAGACCGTGATCAAAATGAAGTATCCAAGACCGCGATCAAACCAGCAAATCGGCCATAATGAAGTATCCAAGACCGTGATCAAAATGAAGTATCCAAGACCATGATCAAACTGAAGTATCCAAGACCGCGATCAAACCAGCAAATCGGCCATAATGAAGTATCCAAGACCATGATCAAACCAGCAAATAAGCCAAAACGAAGCATCCAAGACCGCGATCAAACCAGCAAATCGGCCATAATGAAGTATCCAAGACCGTGATCAAAATGAAGTATCCAAGACCATGATCAAAATGAAGTATCCAAGATCGCGATCAAACTGAAGTATCCAAGACCACGATCAAACCAGCAAATCGGCCAAAATGAAGTATCCAAAACCACGATCATACCAGCAAATAAGCCAAAATGAAGCATCCAAGACTGCGATCAAACCAGCAAATCAGCCAAAATGAAGTACCCAAGACCACGATCAAACCAGCAAATCAGCCAAAACAAAGTATCCAAGATGTGAACAAAATGAAGTATCCAAGACCACGATCAAAACAGCAAATCACAGGAGACTGCTTCTAATTCCAATGTCCACATAATCCCAGAGTCATTTTGAGAAAGACATAAGATAAAGGGTGTCCCTTCTCTTATCCTGCTTCTTCTAGGTATTTCTGACACAGGTATGTATTATTCAGATTTTGAGGTGGGTGGGTGAGAAGGGGGAAAGTGACCACAGGGGGAGTGTGGGGGGTTATTACTTAATCTCTCCAGTGGTCATTTGGTCTGTTTGGGTATTTTTTTAACATGCTTTTAAAACAGGTCTAGCTCCGAACATTTAAATTCTGTTCTGGACATCTTTCTGAAAAATTCAATTATCCCTGCAAGATATCCAAGTCTAAGCATGCCCAAAGCCCACCCATAGCACACCACCAAAACACCATTCTTGAATTTTGGATGCACAGTAGCTGGGACCCCTCTCCAAATCTCCTGAAAGTTGGTTATGAAAATTGGCACTTGGACATCCTGATAACTAAAACGTCCAAGTGCCAGTGTATGCCGTTTTTGGATGTCAACTATATTATCACAATTAGCTAGGTGAAGTAAACATATTAATCATAGAATAACCTTCATCTAACTGTGAACAAAACAGCAAATCAGCCAAAGCAAAGTATCCATGACCACGATCAAACCAGCAAATTAGCCAAAACGAAGTACCCAAGATGGCAATCAAAATGCAGTATCCATGACTGCAATCAAACCAGCAAATCAGCCAAAATGAAGTATCCAAGACTGCGATCAAAATGAAGTATCCAAGACCGTGATCAAAATGAAGTATCCAAGACCACGATCAAACCAGCAAATCAGGCAAAATGAAGTATCCAAGACCGCGATCAAAATGAAGTATCCAAGACCGAGATAAAACCAACAAATCAGCCAAAACAAAGTATCCAAGACCGCGATCAAACTGAAGTATCCAAGACCACAATCAAACCAGCAAATCAGCCAAAATGAAGTATCCAAGACTGCGATCAAAATGAAGTATCCAAGACCGTGATCAAAATGAAGTATCCAAGACCGCGATCAAACCAGCAAATCATCCAAAACGAAGTATCCAAGACCATGATCAAAATGAAGTATCCAAGACCGCGTTCAAACCAGCAAATCAGCCAAACAAAGTATCCAAGACCGTGATCAAAATGAAGTATCCAAGATCGCGATGAAACTGAAGTAACCAAGACTGCAATCAAACCAGCAAATTGGCCAAAACGAAGTATCCAAGACCGCGATCAAAACAGCAAATCAGCCAAAGTGAAGTGACTGAGATTGAGCCTCTGTGATGGATTTTATTGTTAGTAATGAACTGAATCAAGGGCAGCTACATGTATGTATCTAGAGCTGAGCTAATATTGACTTTGTCTGGTGTCCAGATATCACTGAAGTATGACTGACGCTGTTCCTGGTCCTCATGATCCCACAGCACAAATGCCAGCCACAGAACGTGAACCCAGGTCACCCATAAAGTAATTTACATACTGTCACTGAGCTGGTGGTTCAATGACACTCTGACCTTTTTAATGCCAGCCAGGATGACCTGTAATACTGTCTCTTAATATGAGGATGCTTACCCTGAGTATTAGAACAATGTAATTCACCCTCACCTGTTTAAAGAGCGGTTGCCACCGGATGGCGCTCTCATTGATGAAGAGTTGTTGATCGGAAGGGGCAGAAGGATGAAAGCTGCCCACAACGGTTTGGATGAGGGCTCCGTTGGGCAAATAAATCCAATTTAGAATGTCATATCGAGTGGGATTGTCCCCTTTCTCATCAAAGAAAATCTCATTTCCAATAGAAGGTTTAAAATGAATATTCCTAAGAAAATTATTCAGCTAGAAAAAAAAAAAAGGAAACAATCTGGAAATTACATGGAGAAATTGCTGGAAACTCTCACCTGAATGTATGAGGTGAGGTACCAGAGAGCAATATTTTCAGTACCAGTGAGAGGTGACTGGATGTGTAGGCATGACAAGAATGCAAAGTCTATATGTAAGATAGGTATATGGCAGGGGACATTAATTTGTGTTTTAGCAGATATGTGAATTTTATGAAGGTAAATTCCTATCTGCTATAATAAAACCCTAAACGCGCATGCGCACTCCTAACTGCGTGTTCCGTGATCCGTATGGCCGTGGCGGCAGGAGTACGCATGTGCGCTTAGGGTTCTATTACCTTGGGAGAAAAAACAGCACCACCCTCGTGGAATCCAAGGATGTTCTGAGCAAAGTTATTTTTAAGTTCTAAGCCACGGTGGTGGCTCCTCTCAAGATCCCCACCTGAGTCGGAGAAGTCTTCCGACGCAGGCGGGGATCATGAAACGATCCATCGCAGCGGCTTTTGTTTTTAACGTCGATGTACGCTTTATTTAAATATTGTAGTTCTTCCCTCTTTCCCATTTCTGCGTAGTTATCTTACTTGTTCTTTGTCAACGTCTACTAAATTAATACTGTCTTGTTTTTAATATTTTAATTCCAAAATGTTTTGTTACTTTTAAAGACTCATTATTTTATTATTGCTGTACACCGCCTAGAAATTTGAATAAGCGGTATAACAAATATTTTAATAAACTTGAAACTTGAAACTTAAACTTAAAAATACCTCCAGCACAGAACTAAACGGTCGGCGAAAGAACATCGGACATTGCACGCGATCCCGACCGTTCCTCATACACACTAGTGGGCAAAACAGCTTCCCACGCACCTGAGGAACCTCTAAGCGCGGGCCACCCTGCTCTTCAGCTCCTCCAGGCAGCGGCAGGCCTATCCACAGCCAGGAAGTACTGTAAGGCCCTCTGCTGTTCTTCTGTCCTCCTCTTCTAAACAGTCAGATGCTGGACAGGGGAATCAGGTAAGGAATGCTGCAGTACAGGGTGAGCTGGGAAGAGGTGCTGCTGGGCAGGGGGGGAGGAAACAGGAATGGAGGCCTACTGCTGGACAGGGGGGGCAGGGAAGAGGTGCTTCTGAGCAGGGGGGATATAACAGGAAGGGAGGCCTACAGCTGGACAGGGGGGGAGCAGGGAACAGGTGCTGGGCAGGGGGAAGGTAAAACGAAGGGAGAAGGGCTGCTTCTGGACAGGGGGAGCAGGGAAGAGGTGCTGCTGAGCAGGGGGGATGTAACAGGAAGGGAGGCCTACAGCTGGACAGGCGGGAGCAGGGAACAGGTGCTGCTGGGCAGGGGGGGAGGAAACAGGAAGGGAGGCCTATGGCTGGACAGGGGGAGCAGGGAAGAGGTGCTGTTGAGCAGGGGGGATGTAACAGTAAGGGAGGCCTATAGCTGGACAGGGGGGAGCAGGGAACAGGTGCTGGGCTGGGGGAAGGTAAAACGAAGGGAGAAGGGCTGCTTCTGGACAGGGGGAGCAGGGAAGAGGTGCTGCTGAACAGGGGGAAGTAAAACGAAGGGAGAAACATAGAAAAATGACGGCAGAAAAAGGCCACAGCCCATCAAGTCTGCCCACTCTAATGACCCAACCCCCTGACTTTAAGGGGTGGTGAACACAGGGGAGGTAAAAGGAAGGAAGAAGGGCTACTGATGGACAGGGGGAGTTAAGAGAAAGCGAAGTTACTTACCTGTAACGGGAGTTCTCCGTGGACAGCAGGATAAGTCAGCCACACTTTTGGTGACGTCATCTACTTTCCCAATTCGGATTTGCTCTCCCAGAGCTCAGGTGAGGCTTTAGGAGCCTCATCTGAGCATGTACAAGTAGCCCTATATATACCTGTGCTGTCCCTCACTAATCCAGTGATTCCCCTAGCTTGAGTCTTATTGCAGTGTCACCCATAGGGGAGAAGGGAGGGTCAGTGTGGCTGACTTATCCTGCTGTCCACGGAGAACTCCCGTTACAGGTAAGTAACTTCGCTTTCTCCATGGAGAAGCAGTATAAGTCAGCCCCACTTTTGGTGACTCTCCAGCTGCGGGGTGCGGAGTGTGTAAGAGGACGGGGTCCCCGTCGGGTATGGTCCCCTCTGCGTCCCCGCTACCTCGCTGCGGTAGGGTGAGGCTGCATAAATGTCAGGTGAGGGACAGAGACAAAGCCCCAAGTACTGAGACCAGTCAGAGGTTATGCATTGTAAACAATAGGAACTTTATGTTGGTCCTTAGAACTGGACCAACACTCCCTTTCTTTTCTTTTTTTTAAATCTACCAACATGGTAGAGTATGTATCTCAATAACAGATAGCGATTATAACAAATATATATCACCAACGTGTTGTATGAGTAACACTTTTTTTTTTTTTGATTGTGCAAATTGTGCCAACATAGCAGAATATAAGCTGTCTAACAATCTCTTCTGTCTGATTCAGACAGATTAGATAGTCCTGTTCATCTAGTCCAGATATTGATGTCTTTTGCTGTGTCTGTTTTGGTCACCATTCGTAGTATGTTGAGACCAAAGTCATTGGAGGTCTGTTTTCGGGCGATCCAGGCAATAGTGTCTGGTGAGGGTGTGTGGGGTAGACCATGTGGCTGCTCTGCAAATGTCCTGAAGTGGCGTGTTGCTGAGGTTTGCCAATGTTGCGGCCATGGCTCTTAGTTGGTGTGTTGTGGTCTTTCTCTCAAGGGACCCTCCCTCTTGCTCGTAGCAGGAGGCAATGCGGTTTGAGATCCAGTTGGGTATAGTGAGTTTCCCCACTGGTGTTCCTAACTTGTTGGGAGTCAAAGGAGACAAATAGTTGTACTGCCTTTCGCCAGTGTTGCATTCGTTAAATGTATAGGCAAAGTGCACGGGTGCAGTCCAAGATGTGTAGGAGTTGTTCCGTGCTGTTGGTATGTGGTCCCGGGCAGAAGGAGGGGAGCACTATCAATTTGGTTTACATGGAAAGATGAGACTACCTTAGATAGAAACTTTGGATGAGTTCTCAGCACTGCGTGATCATGAAGGATCTGTGTGTCTGGTGGGTATTGTCACCAACCCTCCGCAAAGTAGGGCTGCCGGGTGACAAACACAGGGATTCTGGCGTGTCCCCTACAACCAGGGGTACCTTCAGGACTTTTTCAGGTGGCCCTGGGCAATTGCCTGGGCCTAGGAGATGCAAGGTAAGTAACAGGTTTCACCATATCACCAGCCAAAACAAGTTCTTTAGGAAAGAATAAGTTGTTTATTCTGACCCACAGGCCAAAAGTATGCCACAGAAAACAAACATCACTTTTGCAGGTCATTCAACAAAAATAGTAAATTTGCAAAAAAATAAAGCTTTACTGTAAATTCAAACTAATATCAAAACTCCTTAGGTAAACATAGCCACAGCAAACTCTGGTAACAGTTCAGCTTTTCTCTCAGCTCCCACATGCAGGCAAAATCACACAGCTGAGACATATAATCTAATTAGCTTTCAGAACGGGAGTCACAGCAGGATTTTTAAAGTTCCAAAAACCAAACTTAACTAGGTCAGTTTGAGCTTCAGGTTCACAAACTTGCTTTTAAATCCATTCCTCAGTTTGAAGCAAGTATTATTCTTACTCTCAAAATACTTATAAAGTTCAAACATATCTTAACTTCTTCAGGCATAGTTTGCACAGCAGAAACAAACCAGACATCAGCAAAAGAAAGAAAGAAACACAAACCACTAATGGTTTCTCAGTTGCTGCATTCTTTCATGCAACTTCCATACCTTCCGTCTGGCTTTCTAACATAGGGCCAGCCAGTTCTATCTCCATGCCTTCCACACGATCTAGAACCTGGTAGTTTGAAGTAGGCAGGATTTCCTCCAAATCCTGCCTGGAATAATCCAGCACGTTTTCCTCTCCTGCTCTGTTCCACAGCTCTTCACCTGCCTTGAGCTGTGGGAGTGACTCGCCCTGGTCACTCGCTCCTCCTCCTCCTGTTTGTCTCTGCCTGCTTTTAAACAGACCAGAGCCAATCCCCTTCAGCCTGTAGCGGGGGATGGGTTTTGGCTCTACAGCAGTTTTTCTCTGCCTAGGTTTTTCTACTGCAGCTACCTTCCTCGTGGCTTCTCTAGCTGCTCTAAAGACAGGAGGCTGTTGTTGCCAATCTGCCTGCCTCTGTTCCAGTTCACTATCTCTTTGGTTATGGGGGCAAGGGAGGTCAGCCTCAAGGTGAGTGCCAGAATCGATCTGGTCTGCTCTTCTGCATCCGATCCTATCAGGGACCGGACTAGTGCTGGTGCTGGGTTTGTCACAGTATGTCACCAGGGCCTGTAGCTCGCTGATACGCCTTGCTGATGTGATGGCAATGAGCAAGACTACTTTCCAGGTGATGAATTTGATTGGGGCATCCTCCAATGGCTCGAAGGGGTGCGCTGTTACCCTGCGGAGGATGATGCCCAGGTCCCACGCTGGCGGTGGGCGGGGGGTGCAGGTTTATAAGCCCTTTCATGAATTTGGACACTAGTGGGTGTGTGGCTAGGGTCCTGTCCTCAACGCGGTTGCGGAACGCTGATATAGCGCTCAAGTGGACTCTTATGGAGGATGTTTTCAGGCCTGCTGTGGATAAGTCAAGTAAGTATTGGAATACTACTGGGACCTGGCAGGTGAGTGGATCTTTTCCTTTCGAGACACACCATATGTGGAATCTTTTCCACTTGAGTCTGTATGATTTCCTGGTTGCCAAGCGTCTGGCTGCTCGCAGTACCTCGGTCATCTCGGTTGACATGTGGAAAGGGTCCAGGATTAGCTTTTCAACATCCATGCTGTCAGTGTTAGTGCTTTCAATCTGGGATGCAGAGTTTGTCCCTGGTCCTGGGTGATGAGGTCCGGTCGCAGCGGTAGACTGATTGGCGGCTGTGCCGACATCTGGTATAGGCAGGGGAACCACACCTGTCTCGGCCAGTGGGGCGCAAAGAAGATCACTGTGGCTGCCTCCTGCCTGATCTTCTGTAGCACTCTGTGGATGAGTGGTATGGGGGGAAAAGCATAGAGCAGGCGTTCCCCCCAATGTATGGTTTTGTGCCGGTCTTTGGAGCAAAATTGAGGGCACTTCTTGTTGTCCTCTGCGGCGAGGAGGTCCCTTGTTGGGAGGCCCCATTTGTGGAAGAGATCCTGGGCTACCTCCGGATGGAGGGACCATTCGTGGGGGTCCAGCTTTCTGCTGAGGCTCTCCGCCAGGGCGTTGTTCAGGCTCGGGAGGTAGGTGGCATGGATGAGAATATTGGTTGATAAAGCAAATGTCCAGATTTTTTGGGCTTCCCTGCAGAGGGTGAGTGAGCCCGTGCCTCCCTGCTTGTTGATATAGAACATTGCCACCTGATTGTCTGTCTGGATCAGTAAGGTCTTGTTGGAGATCCAGGGAGCAAAGTCTTGTAGGGCATTCCCAATTGCCCTGAGTTCTAGCGGGTTGATGTGTTGTTTGGCCTCGGAAGGTGACCAGGGGTTCTCAGATGGAGGAGGTGGGCTCCCCACCCCTGTTTTGAGGCATCTGTGGTGAGTGTCAGTTGGTGTTGTGGCTGCTGGAAAAGCTTGCCCGTGTACAAATTCTGTTGTTGTGTCCAACACTTGAGGTTGTTGCGAATTTTCTGATCCATTGGGACTCTGAGACAGAGGCTATGTGTGTTGGTTCCAATTCTTTCTGAGGAACCACTGAAGGGGTCGCATGTGGAGTTTGGTGCGTGGGACAACATGCATGGAGGCTGCTTGATGGCCCAGGAGGCGTAGTATTGTTCTTGCTGTGAATGTGTATGTCTCTGATATTTGCTGAACCAGTTTTTTGTATTGCTTGTCCCCTTAAGTGGGGCAGAAAAGCTGCATTCAGGGGCGTGCAGATCCTTGCCCCAATGAATTCTATTGATTATGCTGGTTGTAGCACGGATTTTTTGGTGTTTACCCCTGGGATTGCAGGAGTGACATCGTTGTATTGACTGCTGTTGTCGTTTTCCAGGCTGATGGACCCCCCAGCAGCCAATCGTCCAGGTAAGGGAACACGCATATGGTGCTCTTGCGGAGGTGTGCCGCTGCTACCATGACATATTTTGTGAAGACTCTCGGTGCAGAGGAGAGTCCAAAGGGGCAGGACTCTGTATTGGAAGTACTGGGTTTGGGTCCTGAACCGCAGAAACATTCCTTGGGAGGAGTGCATAGGGATGTGTGAATACGCATCTTGGAGGTCCAGTGAAGCCAGCCAATCGTCCTTTTGAATTAGTGGTAGGATTGTTCTTAAGGAGTGCATACGAAATTTCTCCTTGGTTACATACTTGTTTAGGCCTCGTAGGTCTAGGATGGGTCTGAACCCTCCTGTCTTTTTGGGGATTAGAAAATAGTGGGAGTAGAACCCTTGGTTGTGCTGTGACTTGGATACTGGTTCTATTGCTCTTGCTTGAAGGAGAGCTTTGATTTCTCTGAGGATGAGTTCTTTGGTGGGTTGGCTAGCGGGTGTGTAGCACCCATTTTACTGTTGTTATCTTCTCCCAGGCTTTGTTGAATGCGGAGAGGCGGCCCCCAACAGGGGTGGAGGGCCTTGTTGATGAGTCAAAAGCTAGGCCCGGCTTTTGCGGTGGTGGAAGTAGCTGGCTTCTGCTGTTTTCCCTCTCTCTGGCGCTGCCTTTACTAGTAAGGGGCGCTGCAGGGTTGTGCTTTCTGTCTCTGGGACGGCCCTCTTGTCTGGTTGTCGAAACGCCTTACGGTGTTATTTTGTCAGCAATAGTGGTTGGTGCTATGCCACCTTGGTGCCGGGGTTTTACGAAGCCATCTGAGGAGAGGGTTTGGAGAGTTGTGCAATTGGCTTTCATTGTGTCCACTGTTTCCGTGACTTTGTCTCCGAATAAGTTCTCCCCTGAGCAAGGTGCATCTGCGATATGCTCATGGGTGTCCTCGTGTAGGCCCGATGCCTGCAGCCATGCCAGGTGTCTGGATGCTATGGCCACTCCGGCCGTGCGGGCAGATGTTTCAAATGCGTCAAAAATCGCTTTTATCATGTGTTTTCCGCATTCCTCCATTTCCTGTAATATGGGGGCTATAGAGGCTTTTCCCTCGGGGTGTAGCGTGTCTAGGGTTTCCTCTATTTTCCTCCGGAGGGCATCATTGTACAGGGTAAGGTGGAACAGGTGAGAGTCAATTTTGGCATTCAGTATGGAGCCATGGTGGACCTTTTTGGCGGTAGCGTCCAGGGTCCTGTGTTCTTTGCCCGGAGGGTCGTTGGCCTGCATGCGGTTGCTCTTAGCTTTCTTAAGCGCACTTTCTACTATGGTGGACTGGTGAGGGAGCTGTGGTTTGTCAAAGCCCAGTGCCTCACTGATCTGGTATTTTTTGGTCTAGCCTCCTGGACACGGCCGGGCCTGACCGTGGGGTTTTCCGGATCTGGTCCTGGCAATCTAGTAGCATTCTGTGAGCTGGTAGTGCGGCTATGGCCTTTTGCAACTTTAGGTATTTCAGCAGTCCCGGTGCTTCTTCTGTCACCTCTAGCTCCTGTACTGGGGTGAGTGCCAGCTTGGAAACTACCTTCTGGAGGAACTTTGGATAAGTGAGGTCCTCCGCCGGCATGTCGGACTGTGTTGTCCCAGACGCGTGCTCTGTGTCTGGGGTGTCTTGGGTTGTTGATGTGTGTGGGCTGCCCCGTGTTGAAGCATAGCTTTGCTGGTAGCGCCCACTGCATTCGGAGGCATAGCCGTCTGTGGCTGGAGAGTGTGATGCGGCTGTCTCTGCTCCCTGCCTCCATGTTGCCGGTGGTTGCAGTGTCTGCTCTGCATTCGGTGCTGAGCTCTTGCTTTGCGCCCTTTGCCCGGAGAGTTGCTGTGCAATGAATGTTGAAAAAGTCGAACAATTGTCTGTGAGCGGTAGGAGTGGTCAGTTGGCATGGCTGGATGTTGGGATCTGTGGCCGATGCACGTGGGTGGTCAGCTGGCTGATGGGGTCTGCCCTGCTCCTGGTCCCGTGATCTTTCGACCTTCTGCGCCTCCGCCGTCTTGATGAGGCTGCTGATGATGATGATGAAGAGGAAGATGTTCTGTCTCCTTCATGTTCCCTCCTTGCAGGTTCTGGTGTGTTGGCTTTTGTGAGGCACATTGTCCTGTCCCTTTAGGTGTGCAGAGTTCTTTTCCATGCTTGCAAAGTCACTGTCTGTATCCAGGCTTGCCTTTTTGCTGTGTCTGTGCCTTTAAGGGGGCGGGGCCCAGTGCACTGATATCATCCTGGGATGAGATCGAGGCAGTTTGAATCTCGGGGCTGCAGGCATAGCATGGCTTCGATGGCCGCATGGCTTCGATTTTGAAATCGGAGCAGTCCCGAGTTGGTGCAGCTGGAATGGCCGGCGGAGGGGATAGGAGACCCTCGGCCATTTTTGCCACTGTCTGCACTTCTATGCTCTACCCTAGGCCATGGAGCAACCGTCAGGGAGCTATCCTGTAGTCGGAAAGTTTCAGGAGCAGTCTACTCTGTTTTTGCTGGGCTTCCTGAGGCAGCAGGTAAGCAGGGGCTGCTTTTTGGCTGCATTTTTTTTTTTTTTTCTCTCTTCCTTCGCTGGTCTTCCCCCATGGTGTGCAGCTTATGGAGCCGATTTCTTCTAGCCCTCTGAGACATTTTTAGGCACTGAGGGCAGGCTGCCATGAGGTGTGCTTCTCCTAGGCAATGGACACACACCTCATGGGGGTCCAAGGAGCTCCTTTTTCGTTTGCAGTCCGGGCACTTCTTGAAACCTGGTTTTCCTGCAGGCTTTTCGATTTTTTGTGTTTTTTTTCTTGCCATTCTTCTTCTTTTCTTTCTTTCTGGGTTTTTTGTTGTTGTTGTTTTTTTTTTTTTTGTTTGTTTGTTTTTGAATGGAGAGCTGTGATCCGTCCGTTTGGGAAGGGCGGATTAACTAAACTGGATTAGTGAGGGACAGCACAGGTATATATAGGGCTACCTGCACATGCTCAGATGAGGCTCCTAAAGCCTCACCTGAGCTCTGGGAGAGCAAATCCGAATTGGGAACGTAGATGACGTCACCAAAAGTGGGGCTGACTTATACTGCTTGTCCATGGAGAAACAGAAAGAAAGACAGACAGCAGGAGGGAGAGAGACAGAAAGAAAGACATAGACAGAAAGAAGCCAAGGAGAGAGAAAAAAAAGAAAGACAAAGACACACATCTAGTCTAGCACCCGTTAACGTAACGTGCTTAAAGACTAGTTGATGCATATTTACCATATTTATTCAATTTTCTATACTGTTCTCCCCAGTGTGTTCAGAACGGTTTACTTGAATTTATTCAGGTACACATTCATTTTTCTCTGTCTGACCCAATGGACTCTCATTCTATCTAATGGACCTGGGGCACGGGGAGGATTAAGGGACTTGCATAGGGTCAGCATGGATTTGAACCCACAACCTCAGCATATTGAGGTTGTAGCTTTAACCACTGCACCACATGCTTCCCTCCTTGTTACTGTCACAATGGCTTGGTTTCCCTATATTGATACTACTGGCTTTGAATTTCAGAAATCTGCCTTGAACCGTCAAAGGAAAAGCAAAATACAAATGTCCATATTCAATTCAATCTTGTGTGTTTGGTTTTCAGAGCATCAATGCATTAAGAGATAGTTCTTCGTATTTCAGGGCAGCACCCCTTCCTGCATTTTAGGTGCATCTTACAGCCCACATCCTTATAGAATAATGGCACAAACCCACATTGTGCTAGAATTAAGAGGTAGAGAAAAAAAGGGTGGGGAACAAAGATACCAATGTAAAAAAATAGTCCCAACAAAAAAAGGTGGGATAAACAATAGTCTGTATCCTGATGACTTTATATGGCGTGAGTCTGTGGCGGTTACGAGGGGCCGCTGGAAAGTTCTCAGCCCAACCAAGAAGAGCATGATGTGGAGCCATGAAACTTGCAAATTATTCCACACTTTTCATTTCAATGAGGCAAATGCATCTAGTACTACTACTGTTTATTATTTCTATAGCGCTGAAAGGCGTATGCAGCACTGTACATTTTAACATACAATAGACCAGGGGTGCCCACATTTCTTTGGCTTGTGAGCTACTTTTAAAATGACCAAGTCAAAATGATCTACCAACAATAAAATATAAAAAAAACCACAAAGCACACTGTACGCAGAGAAAATGTTATTTATATTCAGGTTTTTTTCAAAGAGGTCAAGGCAGATGACTTTAAAATATGCAATGTCACCTCAGTAACAACTATACAAAAATAGACAAATATACCCCCTCCCCTTTTACTAAACTGCGATAGCGGTTTATAGTGCAGGGAGCTGCGCTGAATGCCCTGTGCTACTCTTGACACTCATAGGCTCCCTGCGGAAAAAACTGCTATTGCAGTTTAGTAAAAGGGGGCCATAGTGCAAAATATAGACAGCAAATATAAATTCTCAAAATGGATACATTTTGATCACTACATTGAAAATAAAATCATTTTTCCTACCTTTGCTGTCTGGTAATTTCATGAGTCTCTGGTTGCACTTCCTTCCGACTGTGCATCCAATCTTTCTTTATTTTCTCCTGCATGCTTCCTCTCCTCCAGACCTCATTCCATTCCCCAACCAACATCTCTCTCTGTCCCTCCATGAGTCCAACTTTTTCTTCCTCTCTCCCTGCCAGCCACCTGACACACTCCATTCCCTCCCCCAACTTTTTCTTCCTCTCCCCCTGCCACCCTCCTCCCCTCTCTTTCTCTCCCTGCCCCCTTTCTTTCTTTTTCTCTCCCTGCCCCCTTTACTTTCTGTCTCTTTTTCTCTCCCTGCTCCCCAAGCCACCGCTGCCGTTTTCTCTCTTCTTCCCAGACACCACAAAAGCCAGGCCCATATACCCACTGCACAAGGGCCGGGCCCACAAGCCTTCCCCCCCCCCCCCCCCCGATGTCAATTCTGACTTAGGAGAGGAAGTTCTGTGCCAGCGATTGGCTGGCCTGGAACTTTCTCTCCGACGTCAGAATTGACATGCGAGGGGAAGGCTTGTGGGCCTGGCGCTTGTGCAGTGGCTGCACACGCCTGGCTTTTGCGGCGTCAGTGAAGCAGAGAGAACGCAAAGGCAACGCAAGTCTATCACAGAGCCCTGGATGGGCTCCGCGATTAACTCGTTTTGCCCTTGCAATCTACTGGTTGATCTTGATCGATCTTTTGGGACCCCTGATCAGAAGCACTTACAATCTAATTTAGACAGGACATTTTGGGGTTGAGGAGATTATGGTAGAGGAAATTATACAGTGGGTATAGGTATCTGATAGCAGTGAGTGGGAGTTAAGAGTTGAAAGCAGTTTAAAAAAAGTAAAGTAAAGGGGCACAAGTAGAGGGAAACCAAGCCGTTGTGACATCACCGATGAGGCTGGCTCAGGCATTGGTGGAATGAGGCATTATGACATCACAATACAAGGGGCCACTGAAAAGTTCTCAACCCAACCAAGAAGAGCATGAGGTGGAGCCATGAAATTTACAATTATTCCACACTTTCCTTGCACTTTTCATTTCAATGAGGCAAATACATCTAGTAAAGGGGCACAAGTATAGGGAAACCAAGCTATTGTGACATCACCGATGAGGCTGGCTCTTAGGTATTGGTGGAATGAGCCATTATGACATCACAATACAAGAGGCCACTGAAAAGTTCTAACTCGACCAAGAAGATCATGATGTGGAGCCATGAAACTTACAATTATTCCACACTTTTCTTGCAATTTTCATTTCAATGAGGCAAATACATCTAGTAAAGGGGCATAAGTATAGGGAAACCAAGCCATTGTGCCATCACCGATGAGGCTGGCTCTTAGGCATTGGTGGAATGAGGCATTATGACATCACAATACGAGAGACCATTGAAAAGTTCTCAACCCAACCAAGAAGAGCATGATGTGGAGCCATGAAATTACAATTATTCCACACTTTTCTTGCACTTTTCATTTCAATGAGGCAAATACATCTAGTAAAGGGGCACAAGTATAGGGAAACCAAGCCATTGTGACATCACCGATGAGGCTGGCTCTTAGGCATTGGTGGAATGAGGCATTATAACATCACAATATGAGCGGTGATTTATTTTCAACGAATGGAACAATAAACCTTTTTTTACCACAGAATCTATGACACAACCTGAAAATAAATTTTTTCTGTTACTACTCCTACATTATGGAAAAATCTGCCATCCCATCTCCGTGAAGATTCCTCCCTCCCTAAATTTAAACCAAACTTTAAAACATTTCTGTTTAAAATTCCTTCGATGGCTTTTTATAAAGGGCTATCCGGGTGTACAGATGGCTTTTTCCCCTGTCCCCAACCTACTTCCGAGCTTGGCTGAAATTTAATCTTTAGGCTGGCCAGCAGCAGCAAAGTCAGCCTGGTGTTGTTGGCCTGCCCCAGAAGCTGCCTCACTGGAGTTTCCCGCCTATGCAGGAACAGGAAGTTGCTCCAAAGAGAAGGCTTCTGGTTAAGGCCAACGGCAGCAAGATCACCTTGCTGTTGCTTCCAGCCATTCCAAAGATTCAGTTTCAGCGAGGAAGTAAGTGGGGGACAGGAGAGCGAGAGAGAAGCACCTTCTCGCGGGGGGGGGGGGGGTGTTGGAGGGAGGGATATAGAAAGAGAGAGAAGTACCCATGGGAGGGGAGTTAGGAAGAGAGAGAGAGAAAAGAACTCACAAGAGAGGGGGTTATGGAAAGAGAAAAAGAGGGAGAGAAAACACCCATGGGGGATGGAGGGAGAAGAACCCTTGAGGGGTTAGGGAGAGGGAGAGAAATGTACCTGTGGGGGAGGTGGGAAAGAGAAAAGCACTAAAAGGGTACAGAAGTTGAGAAGGCGACTAAGGAAATGGATGAAAGATAGGGCGGGGCAGGGGCAAGACTGGTGAAAGGTGGGGGGTTGGGCATGGGTGAGACTAGTGGAAAGGAGGCCTGGGGCAGGGTCATGTGACCTCTTTGTTGACTTCACAAATATGGTAACCCTATATATAGTGAAATTATACAAATATGATGGAACACTAATCAGTGTTCCATCATATTTGTATAATTTCAAAATTTGCTCTTTGGACACTTTATTTGATGTCCAATCACTTCATTCAACTCTATATATAGTATCACTTTGTGCTGGGTTGGCTGTATGTGTGTGTCTTTGTTTTCTATATAAGCAGGTGGCTATATGTTTTTGTCTCACTCACACCTCCTGCTTATAACATCTGGTGTCATTTTACCTGCCATGGCTGGAATCTCTGCCACAGACTCTCTCTGTCAGTAATCGGTCCTTGTAAGGGCTCTGCCGTGTACATTTGATGTAAAGCATGTGCCAGGGCATAGACTGCTGTATAAATATTGTAAGAGAATCTGAAATTATAGACATCATACAGAGAAGAATCCAGGCTACGCAGCGTCTCAGACCCAGTACAATTAGGCAACATATCAAAATGTTTCCATCTATTCTTTGTGCCTGGCAGCCTACATCCGAAATTTCCCTGCCAAATTAATTTCAGTAAAACATCATCTGGAAACATGGTAGGGTTCACACTATAAAGGAAATCCTTGAATCCAGGAATTTCACCTTTTGGGATAGAAAATGCTATCGAGCCATTTAAGATCTGGAAAGCTTTTCCTATATCGAAATCTGTAATAATTGGCAGAGTTGCTGACAGAATCCACACCTTCGGAGGTATTTCATGTTTTCTCCATTCTTTGAACATGAACTGCTGGAGCAGATAGACCATACTACTGTAGACGACTATCACGCTGCAGGTGGAACTGTGAATCAGGTGAACAACCTCCGGTATAGTTTGATCATTCCCAATCATTGGTATCATTGCTAAAAACTCAACACAACCTCCGCTCTGAATAATTGTCCACTTAAGTTCTTCACCAGCTGATTGTCCTTGATAATCAGCTGATGTCAGGATCCCAACCCAGGTCCATCCAAAGTGCCGGAGTAACTGTATAATAGCGTCATACTGAGAGCGCTCATTAGGGACCATTCGGAAAAAGGATGGAAAGAGAATCCGGTCACTGAAGACGGGATCCATTGCTCCATAACTGATCTGTGAAGGACACAAAAAATAGCATTTTAGAGAGGAAGCCCAAGACTGTACAATGCAGATGGAGGCCCATTTCTCAACTTGTCTCAAACAGGATCTGTTGACACACAGTCTGCTGTGAAACATGAAAATGGACATTCAGAGAGAGGGAGCAAATTCTGGGTAGAAGAGTAAGAAATAGGCGAGGGATAAGACACTGGATGGAAGAGAGAGGAGGAGCAGATGCTGGATAAAAGTGGGAGAGTGTCAAATACCGAATGTGGAAAAGAAAGAGGATAGGGTTAGTGACTGGGAAATAAGAGGAAGTGAACTAGTAGAGCCAGAGTGAGAAAAAGAAAGGGAAATTGTAAACTGTATAGTAGGAAAGAATTAAATCTGGACAGAAGCAGATAAATAAATTGAAGAAAGTTGAGTGAAAAAGGAGAGAAAAATTAGAAAAAGTAATTGGGAAAACAACAAAGGTAGAACAAAAACAATTTTATTTTTTGTTTAGAATAAAGTAGTGTGGTATCTATGTTAATAAATGTTGCCCTGGATTGGGTTTTTGCCAGGTACTGGTGACCTGGATTGGCCATTGAGAGGATGGTCTGAGCCCGTAAGGCTATTCTTATGTTGTTACGTAAAGATAATGAAAATGGAAATAAGGCGATATCTCTTTATTGGACTAATTTTAATACATTTGTGGCCAATGTTTGGAGACCAAACCCTCCTTCCTTATGTCAGAACAAGATACCATAAGATCTGTATATTGTCCTGACCTGAGGAAAGAGGTTGTGGCTTCTGAAACCTAATTGAAAAATGTATTTAGTCCAGTAAAATAGTTTCATCATATTATTCAAATATTGGTGTTAATTTATATCTAATATAATAAAATAATAGGCCGCGCATGCGCACTCAAAAAACGTGTTCCCTGTTCTGTCGCGAAAACACGAGTGCGAATGCGCGGCACCGGCTGCGGCGGCGGCTTTAAAATAAAAAAGTTACACAGCTGCGGCGGCCTTCCTCACCCCCGGCTCTCATTGTGCATGGTACCGGCTCCTCTCTTGAACTGCACCAGACTCTGCTGTTCTTCGGTCTGCCCTGCTCCTTGCCTTACTATATTTTTAAGTTGAAAGACGAGGCAGCGGCTCCTCTCAGGATCCCCACCTGCGTCGGAAGTCCAATGCAGTCGGGGTCTTGAGAGGAGCCGCCGCCACCGTGTCTTTCAAATTAAAAATATACTAAGGCAAGGAGCAGGGCAGAACAATCTTCAAAATGGCGGCAACTCGATCTCCATTCCTCTGGGGGGGGGTCTGGGAGGAGAGGGATCGCAGCCACTAAGCGCCCCCACTGAGGAGCCCAGCAACTTTCCGCTGCCCGGGACCCGAGTCATTTGCCGCCCCCCCCCCCCCCCCTTCCCTTACCGCGGGCCCGACTGGCGATTTAAGAAGCGTGTGCATCAGTCTTCACACGCTGCTTCGGGCCCTTCTACTGCCCTGATTTGCTCCGGATGTGCCAGAGTAAATCAGGGCAGTAGAAGGACCCGAAGCAGCGTGTGAAGACTGATGCACACGCTGCTTGAATCGCCATGTGTAGTCGGGCCCGCGGGAAGGGAAGGGTAGGGGGTGGGCGGCAAAGGACTCGGGCCCGCGTTTGTAGTTGCCACTGTGGGAAGGGAAAGGGGGTAGAGGAAACCCTAATGCTGCTGCACAGGGAACTGGTGTGGGGGGAGGGAAATGGAAGGGGGAGGGAATGCTGCTTCGGACAGACAGACAAAGGGAGGAAGGAAGACAGAAAGAAAAGAATAAAGACACAGGGGCAGGTGCACAGGGAACTGGTGTGGGGGGGAGGAAAATGGAGGGGGCAGGAATACTGCTTCGGACAGACAGACAGAGGGAGGAAGGGAGACAGAAAGAAAAGAATAAAGACACAGGGGCAGGGAGATATTCAGAAAGACAAACAGACAAATGGGGCCAGGGAGAGACAGACAGACAGAAAGACAGCGGGAGTCGCGTCAGGAGGGGTGCGGGATGTCGCAGAGGGAACTTTTCCAATGGGTGCATCTGGGCGGCTGTTGGGAGCCTCTGATCAGGGGCAGAGCAAGGTAAGTGTATCATAGGGATAAGAAGGAGGAGGGGGTAGAAAAAGGAAGGGACGCCTACTGCTGGACAGGGGGAGAAGGAAAGAGGTGCTGATGGACAGGGGGTGTGTGAAGAAAAAGGAACAGAGGCCTAATATTGGACAGGGGGAGAAGGAAGGTGCTGCTGGACAGGGGGGAGGTAAAACAAAGGGAGAAGGGCTGCTGCTGCATAAGGAGAGCTGTGAAGGGGTGGTGGTGGACACAGGGGAGGTAAAAGGAAGGGAGAATGGACAGGGGGAGCAGGCAAGGGGTGGTGATGGACAGCCAAGGAAAAAGAAAGACAGAAAGAAAGAAAGCGGCTAAGGAGAGAAGAAATAAAGAGAGACACACACACATATATTCTAGCACCCGTTAATGTAACGGGCTATAAGACTAGTATAATATAACATAGTAACATAGTAAATGACGGCAGATATAGACCTGAACGGTCCATCCAGTCTGCCTATAAATTATACCCATTAAAAAATACATAATTAAATTAACTTGTCTCTTTGATATTTCAGGGCCGTAGACTGTAAAGTCTGGTATTGTCCTAGGTTCCAAATGCTGAAGTTGTCATCCAAACTCACTCCAGCTTATCTAACCATCCCATTGTTTGCAGGATATTTACCGTAAAGTCTGGCCAGTAACATCTTCATGTTCCAAATTAGTTTACTTCTGCTTTCTTTAAATTTTGCAGCATGCATCGGTGTCGTATTGTGGCTTGTTGGGAGTTCAGTTTAATATTTCTATTTTTAATTTATGGTTAGTTATTTTATACTGCTTGAGGGTCTGTGTTCTGTGTATATGAAAGGGAGAAATTAGGTTCTTACCTGCTAATTTTCTTTCTTTTAGATTCTCTTGACCGATTCCGCTGTCACTGATGGGTAATAGCTCATTATGATCAAATGTGAAAAATTACAGTTTACTGCAAAGCAGACAAGATCCCCACAAAGTAAACCACTAGCAAAGTGCTACCAAAGTGAAGGAAAGTGTCTGAGAGCACCACTCAAAGGATCATAAAGTTTGTCGCCTTTGATATATATGGTGATGGTTTTCTTTCATCAACAACACCTTCACTCTTTTTACGGCGTTTATCACAGCTTAAATAATCTCATATTAAATGTCCATTTAAACTTTTTTTGTTTTTCAGACAATATATACTTTTCTTAAACCTTTTAAATTTTTCTAAACTTTTTTCCTTTTAATTTTCATTTAACTAATTCCTTCTCAGTGCATTCAGTCTATTGGTGATCACAGAAAAAATATGGCACCCTTTTGCCACACTATTCTTTCATTATTATATCCAAAAACTGACTCTATTAAGAGCAAACTGTTACTTATCTTAAATGATGCCCTTGATCACTGTGATTTGGGTAAGTCTGGAGAAACTGCTAATTTTCATTCATTCATTCACTATACATTCTTTAGGTCTGACGGGGCCCGTTTCGCCGCTCAAAATGCGGCTTCCTCAGGGTTAAATGTCGGTTCTTCCTCAGCATTCAGAATTGATGGGGGAAGTCTCGTGGGCTGGCTGCTGCACGTGGCCATGGCCAGTCCCTGCTACGGAGGGGGAGGGATGGAGCATGTCAGCTCCAGATCGGCTTTGCAGTGGGTGTGCCGTCGATGGCAGGGAGGCATCCTGATGGCAGTGGCTTCAGTGGGGGGGGGGGGGGAAGGAGGGGGGAGGCAGGGATTCCCAGGGAGAGGCTTCTAGTAGGCAGGGAGGTGTACAGCGGGCATCAGACGGAGGCAGGCAGGCATACTGATGACAGCGGAGGCTTCAGATGGGGGAAGCAGGTAGGCTTCAAAGTGGGTCAGTTTCAGGGGAGGGAGTAAGGGAGTGGGCCAAATGCTGGAAGACAGTGAAGGGGGCACAAACTCAGGACACTGAAGGAAGGGAGGGAGCATGGACATGGGACACAAGGGAGGGAGGAAGGGGGCACTAACTTGGGACATAGGAGAGAGGGAGGGAATAGAAAGTGAGTGAGAGGGAAAGAGAAGGTGCACATGGGGAAAGGAAGAGGAAAATCGGGCATATATATAGAGAGAAATGAGTTAGAGATGCATGGGGAATAGAAGGATGAGAGGGAGAAATGTTGGATATGGTGGTGGAGAGGGAACAGAGGGATTGATTGAAGGGTATGCAAGGGTGAGGAGTGTTGGACTTAGTGATGGAGGGAGAGATGTGGCATGGTGTTGGAGAGGGGTGATAGAAGGAGAAATGGGCATGGGGCTGGTGGGCAGTGGTGAAAAATGATCTGGGGGATGAGAGAGGAAGAAAAGTTGGACTCATGGAGGGACAGAGAGAGATGTTGGTTGGGGAATGGAATGAGGTCTGGAGGAGAGGAAGCATGCAGAAGAAAGGAAAGAAAGAAAGAAATATTGGATGCATAGTCAGAAGGAAGTGCAACCAGAGACTCATGAAATCACCGGAGAACAAAGGTAGGAAAATGATTTTATTTTCAATTTAGTGATCAAAATGTATCAATTTTGAGAATTTATATCTGCTGTCTATATTTTGCACTATATTTGTCTATTTTTCTATAGTTGTCACTGATATGACATTGCATATTTTAAAGTCATCTGCCTTGGCCTCTTTGAAAAACACCCGAATATAAATGATAATTAACATTTTATCTGCGTACAGTGTGCTTTGTATTTTTATCATTTTGTAATTACCATTATGTATTGATAAGATTAATATATATGAAAAATGGATGGAAATAATTCCATTACAATTAGTACTATTATTATGGGGGGTGGAGTTGGGGGCGGCATTTGGGCAGGTCTGAGGTGGAGCTTGGGCTGGGGTACTCAGTTGGTATTTGTTAGGGTTAGGGGTTCTTGGCTTGAAGAGATTGAGAAACACTGTACTATACCAAACTTTTGGTCTCGGTCTCCATCTGCTGGTCAAAATGAGCTATTACCCATCAGTGACAGCTGTACTGGTCTAAAGAGTTTTGGCAAAGAAGGACATGGTTTTGTGTTAGCATTAACTGTGCGAGATGGATCTGTACTAATCTGTCTTCTTCAGTTTTCCAATAGGTTTATTTATGATCTAGTACCCATTGTAGTATTTGTGGTACACTGTTTTTCTAAGTAGGTGCTGGTTATGTGGCTCGTGGAAGTTGCTGCTATTTTGGTATAGTAGGGCTCTATAACCTCTGATTGGCACTGCTCCATGTTGCTTCTTTGGACAGAACAGTTGTTTTTGGTGATTTTCCCCTTGATGTCTCTAATTCACATTCTCTATTGGAGCTCTCGGTACTTGGGTATTAACTGCAGATGATGCTACAGCTCCCAGTGAAGTAGAGGAGGGTCACAAAATAAATTCAGATTGGATTCCTTCTGCATATGACACACAGCCTTTGGGACACAACCCACATGTCTAGAATGTCTCACTTATATTATCTTCTGGAAAAGATATTGTCAAGGTAATAACATAATCTCTTTTTAACTCCAGACTAAACAAAACCATGCTCTTTAAAGAAACCATTTATCCTCACGGTCAATGATTTTTATTGACCAGCATTTAAAAAAAATAGATTGTTGATGTCAATCCTCATTAAACACATCCAACTAAACAGACCAGTTCTACCTGAGGGTAGCGGAAGATTCTTGAAAGCTGTGATATTGAGTAAGTTGTATCTGAAGTCAAATCGCCAATGAAAGCAGCCAGTACTCCTCTGTCTTCACAGCTGTAATTAGGGACTGGCACTTGTGTCCCAGACAACAAGCTCAAGGTTCCATGTATGGCTCTTAGCTCCCAAGCACAGGAGTCATAGATCCGATACCCCAGGGTAATGTTGGGTAAGAGTTCAGCATTGTTATTGACCTCTTCCACTGTGAAGTGAAAAACCAAGCGGTGTCGATAATAGCGGATAACATGACTGTGGAAACAGAGATACATTTTATTGAGATGTCAGAATTCAGCATGGATTAGTTTACAAGTGATGAGGACGTTCTTCATAGGATCTCCAGAGGATGCTATGTTTGGGTAGATATTCCATGTGTACCTGACCAGGATGAACGGAGAGATGCTGAAATGTTATCAGAAATTAGAGAGGCTAACAAACTGGGTAACACAATAATACTGGGTGATTTCAACTACCCCGATATTGACTGGGTAAATGTAATAGGGCATGCCAGGGAGATAAAATTCCTTGATGAAATCAAGGACTGTTTTATGGAGTAGCTAGATCAGGAATCAGGATAAGAGGCAAAGCAATTCTAGACCTAGTTCTTAGTGGAGTGCATGAATAGGAGCGAGATGTAATGGTGTTGGGGCCGCTTGATAACAGTGATCATAACATGAATCAGATTTTATATAATTCTTGGAATAGGAGATCACGTGATGCACTGAGCCAAGGCAGAAGCAGGCTGCCTGAGCTCCCGGGCCCCGAGTCCTGAAGCACCCTGTTACTAGCCTTTGGAGGTGAGCCGGGAGACAGCTCTTTGCAGTGCTTGCTGTGCACAATATATGGACAGATTTCTGTCCTCTTCTGCGTCGCCGATGTCAACCCGCACCCAAAAAAAGGATCGGCCCGCAGCACGGTGCTGACAAAATGGCGCCGGTCACCTCCACAGCCGCGATTCAGCAAATAGTGCCGGAGGCGCTGACGGCCCTTACTCAAGCAGTAACAGTGGCAATGCAACCCAGCATAGAAAAACTTTCTGAACAGCTCCAAAAGCTTGAAAATCTACTTATGGAGACTACTAGCCGCACCGCGGCGCTGGAGACTTGGGTTTCCAGCGTCGAGGATACACAGTAGGCACATGACACCACGTTACAGGAACTGCAGGCTCTGACTCAAAAACAAGCAGAAAGACTGGATGATCTTGAAAATAGATCCAGAAGATCTAACTTACATTTTTTGGGGATTCCGGAAACAGTACCCGGTCCTAAGCTCCTGCAGGTGCTGGAGGCCTGGCTGACCAGTTCCTTTCCCTTGAAGGACGGCCTGGGGCCTATTCGACTGGAGAGAGCACACCGGCTAGGCCGAGAACAAGCAAGAAAGGCGAGGCCTCGCATGGTAATAGCCAAACTTTTAAACTATAACCATAAATTGGAAATCTTGCGCAAATATAAACAACTTCGGGAGACTTTAGCATTTGAGGAGTCTGAGGTGCGCATTTTCCAGGACTACTCTGTGGCCCTAACTGAAGCAATTCTACCCACTTTGCTCCTCTTTGGCTGAAAAAAAAAAAATACGCTTTCTCTTTTTATATCCAGCCACTTTGATAATTTACCATCAGGGATGCTGGCAGGTATTTGAGGCCGTGGCTGAGGCGGCCCTTTATGTGAACACTCAGGTGTTGCCCCAGTCGGACCTTACATGAAAGAGCACTTGGTGTGTTTCCTTGTTTGTCACATGCTCCTGTGTGCCTGTGACATTATGGATGTACCGGGATCTCCTGGTTTGGGGGAAGCCTGGATCTCAGATAATATGGCTGTTACTTGCTATTCTGGTTTAAGTTTGTTTACAATTTTGTGTTTTTTCCTGTTCTAGTTCAGAAATTGATATACTGTATATTTGAGCTCATCCTAACGTTCATTTGGTCTGCAGACTGCTCTTATGACTATTGTATTTACTGTATGGGAACTCGGGGCCCGGAGTGGCATTGTTTTGTGATCTTTCACACCTTTGGGACCGCCTAGGGCGAACCTGAGGCTGTGACCACAACCATGCAATTGGGGAGAAGGTTGGGAAGGGAGGGGGGGTTGGGGTTCCAGGGGGGGGGAGTCCTTGGCCTACGTGGTTGCTGCTGGTATTCTTTCGATTATTGGGAAGGGTGGGATCAGATCCTGTTGCGAGACTCCTGCACCTGACATTTACCATGGTACTGGTGCTCCTCGGGCAAGTCCTGAGCGTCATGTGGCTGCCCTGGGTATGGCTGGGAACCCGGGGTGGATTTTTTCCACACTTAGCATTTTATATGTTTGTACTAGCCCCTTTGGTACTTCTGGCTAACACTTTGAGAATAGTATCCTGGAATGTTTCGGGCATTACCTCTCCCATAAAACGAACAAAAATTTTAACACAACTCAAACGACATAAGGTCGACATAGCCTGTCTGCAAGAAACCCGACTTACAGACTTGGAACATCAGAAATTGAGGAGGTCCTGGGTAGCCGCAGTGCATGCAGCATCTTCAACTCATAAGCGGGCAGGGGTGGCGATACTGATTAGTAAGACATTGCCTTACACTGCGAAAGTAGTAGCCTCGGACCCACAGGGCCGCAGTTGTCAGTAGGCACATATTCCTTTTACTTGATGAATGTATATGCACCTAATACCTATGACCATTCCTTCTTTGAGGGTCACACTGCCATGCTTCTTGGGCGGGTTACTGATCCGGTATACATTGCAGGGGATTTCAATCAGGTGTTTGACCCGACTTGTGATCGTTCTCAGCCGGGACCTGGTGCGAGTATATCTCATACCAGAGGCTTGCCCTATCTTTGCGCCACTTTAGATCTGGTGGACCCGTGGAGAATTCTCCATACCACTGAACAGGATTACACACACCTCTCCAGAGCACATAACACAATCTAGGATAGATTACATCCTTACCACGCGCAGAGCATTTCTAAATGTGGATACAGCGGTAATAGGCCCGGCGGTGATTTCAGATCACGCGATGATCTGGCTAGATGTGAATGTGGGCTTCGGTTTACGCGGACCTGTACGTTGGCGCTTTCCTAGTTATCTATTTTCTGATGACCATTTCAAAACATACCTAACGACTAAATGGGGTGAATTCCTAGACTTTAATGGTCAGCATAGCAGTGATCCGACACTGTTTTGGAGCACGGCTAAGGTGGTGCTCAGAGGAGATTGTATAGCTTATGTAATATGAACTAGCAAGCGCTAAGCATCAGTATACCCTGTACCCAACCCGCCATGCTAGGGAACACTTAGCTTCTGTGGAAACGACCCTCAACTTCTATATACATGAGCGCACGGTGAAAATGCTCTCGTATCAAAAATTTCGCTACCATCGCTATGGAAATCGGGCAGGGATGTTATTAGCCCGCTTGACTTCCCAGGTGCGGGGTCACCGTTATGTTCTGGGATTGAGGGATAGTACGGGCCAATTTCACCACACTACTGAACACATTGCACAACTTTTTCAGTCCCACTTCGGGAAGATATATGGGCGCCGGGACTCGGGAGCTGAACCCCTTATTAAGGACTATTTCACGGATTCCGGTTTACAGCCGCTCTCTGACTCGGATGCTAGGTTTCTTAATGCACCCATCACCCCTAAAGAACTACATAAAGCTATCCACAATCAATGAAATTTTTCGGCTCCAGGGCCGGATGGCTTTACGGCAGAATTTTATAAACTGCTCTCAGGACAGCTTAGTCCTTTTTTAAGGGACTATTACTCCCAGGTAATCCAGGACGAACATTTAGAGGCACATCTGATTTTTCTGCTACACCACTGGAGTTATCTTTGCTGGCTCCGTTCCATGTGAGCTATTTTCTACATGTGGCGGATCCGAGGATGCGTCCTTTGGTGTCTCACTACCCCATTTTTACGCCGGCCAGAAGGACATGGAGATGGGTCTGTAAAACAGCCAAATTGTCTTCTAGGGTGTCTTTATATTTGCCTATACTGGGCAATGGAGCTTTCCAGCCGGGCATGCAAAATGTCACCTTTCTTAGGTGGCAAGCACAATGTCTACAATATCTTTTTCACCTGTTTTCGGAGGAGGGGAGCCTGGTCACATTTGCTGAGCTGCAACAAACTTTTGACCTACAGGGTAATGATCTCTTCGCCTATTACCAGATCCGTCACTATGTTCAGTCCCTCCCAGTGGCTGCCCTTACTGAAGTCTGCAGGGAGGCGCTATCAGAACTCTTCAGCCTTTCAGCCCAACAGAGGATTCCTCTACGATTTCATATTGTGGGGATCCGGGATTGCCAACCAAGTACGAATCTGGATATATTAGCGACAGCGTGGGCTGAGGACTTGCATTGCCAGTTGACTGCTCAACAGTTACAACGGGTCCTGAAGAACATTCAGAAGGTGTCACCCAATATTACTCACTGGGAAATGCAATTGAAAATTGTTCTTAAACTTTACATTCCACCGGAACGTGCAGCCCGGATGGGGATTACTGCGTCGCATTCTTGCCCGAAATGCATAGAAACATAGAAACATAGAAGATGACGGCAGAAAAGGACTATAGCCCATCAAGTCTGCCCACCCTACTGACCCTTCCTCTTAAGTCTATACCTAGTGACTATTTAATCAGATTCACCCTCTTAGGGATCCCCTATAGGTATCCCATTTATTCTTAAAGTCCCATTTATTCTTAAAGTCCATCAAGTCTGCTGACCCATCCTCTTAAGTCTATACCTAGCAACTGATGTTTCAGTTCCACCCTCGTAGGGATCCCACATAGGTATCCCATTTATTCTTAAAGTCCAGCACGCTGCTGGCCTCGATCACCTGCGCTGGAAGCTCATTCCAACGGTCAACCACTCTTTCTGTGAAGAAATACTTCCTGATGTCGCTATGAAATTTCCCGCCCCTGAGTTTGAGCGGATGCCCTCTAGTGGCAGAGGGTCCCCTGAGAAAGAAGATATCTCTTCCACCTCGATACGTCCTGTGATGTATTTAAATGTCTCAATCATGTCTCCCCTCTCCCTACGTTCTTCTAGAGTGTAGAGCTGTAGTTTGTTTAGTCTCTCCTTGTACGAGAGACCTTTGAGCCACGAGATCCTCCTGGTGGCCATCCGTTGAACCGACTCGATTCTAAGCACATCTTTACGGTAATGTGGCCTCCAGAATTGTACACAGTATTCCAGATGAGGTCTCACCATGGTTCTCTACAATGGCATTATGACTTCAGGCTTCTTGCTGACAAAGCTTCTATTGATACATCCCATCATCTGCCTTGCTTTAGATGAAGCCTTCTCCACTTGATTGGCAGTTTTCATGTCTGCACTGATGATTACTCCTAGGTCTCGTTCCGCCGAAGTACTAGTTAAAGTTTCTCCATTCAAGGTGTAATTTCTGCATGGATTACCGCTACCGAGGTGCATAACCTTACATTTCCCAGCGTTGAAGCCCAGCTGCCAGGTCGAGGACCATCTTTCCAATGTAAGCAGGTCCTGTGCCATACTATCCTGTAAATTACATTCACTTACTATATTGCATAGTTTAGCGTCGTCGGCGAATAATGTTATTTTACCCTAGAGCCCCTGAGTCAGATCCCCTATGAATATGTTGAAAAGGAGTGGGCCCAGGCTCATGCATCTTTGAGTCACATGTTTTGGGCCTGCTCTGTAATCCAACAGTTTTGGAGACATCTTGGCCTATATACCACATCGCTTTGGGGAAGGCGATGGCTTCCGCAACCGAGGGCGTTATTTGTATTTTATAGCCTCGCCCAAACCCAGAGCCCTTTTGATGGGGAAAAAAGCCATCCTCACCAACTGGCTCTCCCGTGATCCCCCATCATATGCACAATGGAGATCCCTAATGATAGTGCAAGCAACACTGGAGAGACGCATGGTGGGAGACTTGACTCTTGGCCCGGGTCGCAAATTTTGTCAGGTGTGGGAGCACTTCTGGCAGGACCTCACACCGCATGCTCGCAGTAGACTTTTGAATCTTTAAGATTTTATTCCCACTCTCAGCTGTTGGACCGGCCATGGATTCTTGGGGAGGGGGGGGATGGGAGGGGAACTGATTATATTGTTGAAAATGTTATTTCCTGAATGGTACTACTGTTTGTATTTGCTTCTTACTGCTGGAATAATAAAAATCATTTAAACATAATCCTTGGAATAAGTTCACACAGGAAATCCAATACAACAGCACTTAACTGTAAAAAAGGTGACTATGATAACATGAGGAGAATGGTAAAAAAGAAACATTGGAGCAGCTGCAAAGGTCAAAAATTTACATCAAGGATGTTATTCAAAACTACCATTCTGGAAGACCATTCACTCTGTAATTCCACCTTGGGTCACCAGAAGTGATCGCTATCTCTACTTGTATGTTGTGACAGGAAAGCTCCTGTCACAGGTAAAAAGACTGGGGGTCCAGTCAGAAATACTGCCCTTAAGGCTGTAAGCTTTAAAATAAAGCCTGTTTCTCCTGGTAAAAGCAGCAGAGTAGCACAACCAAATAACATGTCGGAAAAGCAGGGGTGGGGTCAGCTCAGAATTCAGGAAGGGAGGGCACTGAAACCACATGCCAGTCCCTATTACTCCTTTCCCCAGGTTAGAGGAATCCAGGTAGAAGGGGGTGGAGCTGGTCACCGAGCCTTGCAACCAAGCAAACCTCAAATAGGCAGAAGGCAGAGTAATCAGGGAGGAGGAGGTGGCTCACCTGTTCCTGATTATAGGAGCTCAGCAGCAAACCATGATAGCTGCTATCTCCCTTCAGACAGAAGCCAGCTAAGAAAGTTTCCAGGACCCAGCCCACCCGGGGAGAGAGATTAACTCCAGGGAAGTACAATCACTTTCCTAACACATTTTGGGGTGAGGGGCTGGAGGTTGTTCCTGAAGGGGAAAATGATTTGAGAGGGCTGGCAGTTATTCAAAGAGGGGGATGGGAAGAACCCGCAGAAGTGCAGGACTTCATAGAGAGCCCTAATCCCCTGGAGCCAGCCTGGGAAATGCTCAGTGAGGAAGGCTCTGGAGAATACAGGTTTGAGGAAGACATGGACATGGAGTCTTGAGCTGGAAAAGGCATGGCAGCAGTGCCTAATTAAGTAATGCCAAAATAATTTTTTGAACCTCAGTTCTCTTAAGTGCCCTTTGAATTAAAATTCTGGATGTTAGAGGCATGTTCGGGTGGGCGATAAGACCTTTAGCATAAGGGAGGTTTGCCCGCACAACCTGGGTTCAGGTTGTGAACGTCCTTCAAAGGGAGGGACTAGGAGAGAAAGAGGAAAAATAATAAAAGCCAAAAACGGTTTTTTTTTCTACAAAGTATAGGGGAAAGCTTGCTGACACCTGTTGTGCTCAGCTGTGAATTAATAAACCAGTTTGGGTTGGGAGAATTCTTAGTCCTGAGAGGGGATGCTTCAGAGGCAGTGAAGAAGCTGCAAAAGCATTTTTTTTTTCTGTTTTTTTTGGGGGTATGATTTCAATGCACTGAGGAATATTGACAGTCACAGGCCGAGGCACATCCAGCGTGCCCGGGACTTATGTAATATACTGTGGACTCAATGACTGTGTCCAGTGACAAATGTGCATGCAGTGATGTTTTGGCTTGTACGTTAATAAACCCAAGGAAGTTTTGCTAGAAGTCCAGTCTCCAGGTTTTTTCTTTGACCAACCATATAAAAGGCGCTCCTAAAAATCTTACCTATGATCCGAGCCGGGGTTTCCCACCTACATGGGGTCTGGCCCGGCCACAATGTGCATAGAATGTCAGAGATGAACTTCACTCTTACGAAAGGCAGTGCTGGATGTCAACTCAAGTTCTCCAATTTACGGCAGCCATTGACCAAAGGAGAGTTTCCTTCTGGAGAAGCATTAGATAGATAAGACAGCAGAGCCACTAGAACTTTCTTAAATTCTTTCAGTATCCTCTGTTCCTGACACCTCTTATGTCCCTCCCTGATTCCCATCGAAATCATCTAGTATTTTTTGTCACTCAGGCTGCATTTGGGAAATTATTAAGTGCCATTGGTGGTATGCTTTTTTTTTTTAAAATGCTACTATGGCTTAATCTGCAGTATAAAATACAAAATATCTTTGTTAAAATTGCCCAAACGGCAAGAATCTTGTATTTGGATCCTATGAGCTGTTTCATTTGTATTCTGCTTTCATTTAACATATCTCTATCATATGATTGTTTTATACTGCTGTTAAATGGATTTAATTCCAAGTTTACCTCCTCGATTGTATTTAAGCTTATAATTGATCATTTTACTATTATTAAGCTGTTAACCAAATTGTAAGCGTTTTGTTAAGCTGTACCTGCAGAACACACCTTGGGTGAATCCCAGTACGAGGGTGGTTTGAAATGTTTGGTAAAAAAGGAAGTTAAACAACGTAGTCTCCATGGAAGGTTGTAGGCTTAGTCCAGTGAGTTCCCAGGTTTTTTTCATAAGCTATTTTTCCTACAATTCAACAAACCTAGAAACTCACTGGACTAAGTGTATAGTCCTCCATGGAGACTATGTTGTTTAACTTGCTTTTTTTATCAAACTTTTCAAACCACCCTCGTAAATAAACAAGTCTAAGGAATAGAGTGGAAGAGTTTTACTACTTGGGATCTAGCTAGGACCCCTCATGAGACCCCTGAGATCAGGACTAAGAAATTGGGCCTACTTAGGAAAAATGGATTCTAAAGACTTCATCTCTGATACAAAAACTGCCTGAACTATGAACAACATGAACTTTGAACAATATGCAGACAGCTGCTGTGGAAAATTCCAAGAAAAAAACACTGGTGGCCACAGCAGGTCAACATGATCTGCCCTGTATAGATAGTTACAGGGTGGAGGCTGGAAATAACTCATATGACCTAAGAACACAACAAGCTAAAGGAACTGATAACCACAATATCCAAGAAAGCAGAAGCAAGAATGGCTACTGAGAAGGGAGGGGCCCATGTCCAGATGGTCTAAGACAGGGGTAGGCAATTCCAGTCCTCGAGAGCCTGAGCTCCTCCTAAATCTATCTCATGCATATTTATTGTAGATATCCTGAAAACCTGACCTGGCTCCGGTTCTCGAGGACCGGAATTGCCTACCCCTGGTCTAGGATAAAGTACCAAAAACACCCTGTCATGGGAAATAGGGAAGTCATTTGTGACACCACCAAAGTCTTGGAATGACCCAAAGTTACCTGACATGGCAACCAATTAGTAGTTTGAAAGTGTAATAACCAATCAGACTGACTATGTATCCACCAATCAAAGTAGCCATGTAATATTCTATAAACAAGCAAGCTTAATGTATCCAAGCCAGAGTGGATTGAGACTTCTACAAACTTGCTAGCCTTTGGTCGTCTCCTCCACTTGGCACATTTGCTGTATATTCATCTTATTGATGCAAATGTTGTAAACTGACTTTTTGACTTATTAATATAACATCTATTTGATGCAGCATATGTGTTGTAGTTGTCATTGTCAATAGACAGTAAAGGTGAGCATCCACTATCTCCTCCTCTTAGGGAGAGGAGGAGATAGTGGATGCTGCAGATGAGCAGACTGGATGGACCATTTGTCCTTTATTTGATGTCATGTTTCTATTACCCTGTTCAACGTTTTCACTCATAACTTGATTTAAGCTTCAAGAAGCTACTTACATAAAGCAATCCGTAGAAGCTGGAGGCTCCTTGAAGTTTGTAGAACCAAGGGGATTACTTTGCATGTGAATCTGTAAGATTCCACCAAGGATCAGGTCTCCGTCCTTATGGTACATGGACAGGTCTTGTCTGATTTTCAGGTTAAACCCAGTAGCTTGATTCACAGCTTTCTCAAATAGATGAGCAACAATCAGAAACATGAAAGAGAGAAGGATCAACATAGCGCTTACCGGAGTCAGATTTTCCAGGCTTAGGTGCTGGTGATGTAGTTTTTTTTGATCAGATGAGCCAGAAATACCATTCTCGGGTCACCAAGCTATTGGCATGGCTGTGAGATCCATACGCATTGATGGTGATGTGACCATCTCCCAGTGAGAGGAATACTGTCTGACTCTCTACACAGTCCCCAAAACAGCTCTTTAAAAGCAAAAGCAGCTCTTTAAAAGCTGTGTGGAAAAACAACCAGGTATTTTCCTCTGTGATTTCAGACAAAATGTAAACCACCATAGAATGACCTTGATCCAAGGTCAACAATCTAACTAACACTTCAGAGCAGTAATCAGGAGGAACTGTTATTACAATCCTGTGGGGCACAACGAGATGAAAAACAGATTTTTATACACAGGTGCAGTAAAGAGGAGCTTCCAAGAAAAGGACAACATCTGGATTTCTGTTTAGCTGATGTGGGCAGAAGTCAAACTTAGGCACTTTAGCCATTTAAACCTACTCTCTACCTCTTGTTCCCCAACATGTTCTGTGAGCACCCAACTGCACTCCAAAATATACTGGGCTAGATTCAATAAATGGCCCCCCAAAGTAGGCTCCAGAATGATCCGTGCTAAGCTAGAATTTCGTAAAAGGCTCACTGCATGGAGCGTCCTATATAGAATAGAAGTGTAGTGCGTTAATAGTAGTAAAAGATGTGTAAAGTTAGGCACCTAGATTGATACACCTAGCCAATCTAGGAGCTTAATTTAATTATTTAAGAAGCTTAATTGGCGCCAATAATAAGCAACTAGCACCTCATAACTGTCTTAAAATTAATTGGATGGTAGGTGCCTAGGCATGGTTAGGGGGCAGTTCCTGGGCGTGTTTTTCATGTACGCATCTGTTTTGGACTTAGGCGCCGGTATCTATGCCAAGAAAACCCTAGCATAAATAGGGGGCCTCTAAGGTACGGTTACCAGATTTTCTTTCAGGAAAATCCAGATCCATAGCTACATCCCCAAGACAGCCCAGATCCCCCTCTGTCACACCCTGTTCTGCCCGCCCCAGATGACATCCGGAAATGCATGAGAACTGGCCCAATCCAAAATTTGGTTATGCATATGCAAGAGTCTGCGACCAGGAAGTAATGTCAGAGGACGAGTCGAAGCCAGTGCAAGCAGCAGGTTGTAGCTAGAGGTACGGGGCAAGGAAGTGAAGGCTCGTTTGCGGTAGGGAAGAATTGGGAAGGAGCGGAGCAGAGAGGAGGAGAGATGCTGGCGCCCCCACAGCACCCAGAGCGATCCATCTCTGCTACCACACCCTCTTTGGAGTTACATGCATAATGAAGGAGATGCATATGTTAGAGAATAGGGTGCAGGGCAGTTCCAATTACTGCCAAGAGCTTGTTAACAACAGTTGTTGACTGTTATCACCTAATTGGCTAATTAGTTTACTCCTGGATCTGTGATCTACATTCATATTTGCATGCCGAAATTTCTGCAACCTGGGAATTTGGGAGACCGCGGCCTCAATTCTTCACATGGCGCCTAAAGCATAGGTACTGAGGAAAGTGGCGCATAGCGCATTTCAATCTTAAGTTAGACACCTGAGAATGGAATGGATACAGCACCATTCATGGAACAAAGTGTTTATAAACAAGTTGAAAAATTGAAGGTGGACAAAGCTGTGGGACTGGACAGGATCCATCTCAGGATATTGAAGAAGCTCCGAGAGGTTCTGGCGGGTCCTCTTAAAGATTTGTTAAAAAAATCTTTAGAGATGGGAGAGGAGCGGATGTGGTCCCTCTTCACAAAAGTGGTTATAGAGATGAAGCGGGAAACTACAGGTCAGTAAGCCTCACTTCAGTTATTGGGAAAATATTGGAAATGTTCCTGAAGGAAAGGATAGCTGTGGTGTTCTTTGCTCACAGGTTTAAAGACAATAGACTGTTTTCAGTCCAATTCTTTATATGTGAGTTTGCAAACCATTGGATCCCTAAGGAAGGCGTGTTTGCCGAAACATGGACCGTGTAGGGTTCGGTTGGATTTTTATCATTGTACTTTTTTAATTGAGTTTTCATGGTTTTATGTCAGTGTTTAATAAATTATCTCCAGAACATCTGTATCCACAGTTTTTTGTTTTCTTTTCATTGGTGGATTGTTTTCACTGTGGATCATTGGGTCTCCCCATTTTTCTTTATTATAATAGGCAGCACAGAAGAACATTTATATAACATAGCAGGGGATACCTACCATTGAGTGATTCCAGTAAATTCTTGCAGCCACCTAAATCTGTGCACACCTGAATTACCCCCTCTGCCCCCAGGACCACAATCGCTTCAGCTCCAGTTCCTCAGCTCCCTCTTATCAGGTCTCTACATGCTATAAGTCATTGCAGAGAGAGACTGAAAGCTACTACTTAAGCCGGGGGGGGGGGGGGGCATATTCCATATCTCTGATGCAACATCCTGTGGGCACAGAATGTGCACAGGAAAGGCCCTGCTGGTTCTCTCTGCTGCAAATTTCAGCACCTGGAAGGGAGCTAAGAAATGAGCTGGAGCCAATCTGGGTGGAGAGATGCTTAACTGGGGATAGGGGAAAGGTGCTAGACCTGAGGGTGAGCAAAGGGAAGGGAAGAGAGAGAGAGAACCCTGGAACAAAGAAAGGAGGAAGAGAGGAGGCAGATTCTGGAACCAGGCTGAGAAGCAGAGGAAAGAGAGAGAGAGAGAGAGATCTGGAAGAAATAGGAGGAAGATGCTGGACTGGGGGTGGGGAAGCAGAGAGAATAAATGGAGATACTGGACCAATGGAGGTTGACAAGGATGTCAGATCACAGAGAAGAGAGGGGTCAGGGTACAGGAGGATGGAAAGAGGCAAGACATTGGGGGGGGGGGCAGGGACACAGAAGAGATGGTTGTGGCCATGAAGGGAACAGGGACACAGAGAGTTAAAACTGGACACAGGAGCTTATGCTCCCACTTTTGTCTTCCCTCCCTCCCTTCCTTCCTTCCTGGACCTGCCATAGTCTGTCACCCCCAGGCCTACCTTACCTCTCTTGTGGTCTTTGGTGAGTCAGGAGGAAAACAAAAAGAAGATGACAAAACTGCACAAAACTAAAAGGATCTGAGACCACCAGACCTTCAAACAAATTTTTGGATGAGAATGTTCATTGAATTAGATTACTACATTAGCTTATTTCTATTGTCTAATTGTTGAATGGATAACCTGAGAACTCATGATGCAGTTTTTTAAAAAAAATATCTTTATTCATTTTGAAGCCATAAATAAGTTCAACATATTGTACAATCATATTACACTATAAAAGCACTTAAATTCAATCAAAATTGTAATCTTTGACAAATAGATATATCACCCTCCCATACTTATATTCAAAAATTGCACTCAAATTAAAGAATTAAAAAATATTTTCCAATCCCCACTCCCACCCACCCACCCTGGACGTGCATGATCAAAGGGCAAAATCAACAATAACTCTGCAAAATGTTGTCATTGGCTCCCAAATCCTCAGAAACTTCTTATAATGCCCCTGTTTTATAGCCATAATACGTTCCGTTTTAAAGACATGACACAAAGACTCCCACCAAAAGGTATAGTTCAATCAATCCCAGTTTTTCCAATTCCTTAAAATAAGCTGTATAGCAACCCCTGTCATAATAAAGAGAAGTTTGTTATTGTGAGATGATATTTGGCTTTTAGTGCAGGTTTTGTAGCCGAAACACAGTCCATGTCGAGTCTGTTTTTCTTGTTCCTTCCTATTGTTGACATTAAAAGCTTCAGTTTGAAGGTCTGGTTCTCTGCTCCTTTGTTCATCGTTTTGGTGAGTCAGGACAGGAGAGAGCCCCAGATACTTCTGTCCATCTTGTGTACACAGTCAAAATGACGGCAACAATTTCCAGCAGCAATCTCACAAGATTTGCCACTAGAGGTCATGGCAGCCATTTTGAGACTGTAGCCAGCATGGGCAGGAGAGATCAAGTTTCAAGTTTATTAATTCTTTTGATTAATCGCTTAGTTCTAAGCGATGAACAATTTAAAATACATTCAAAGGGGAACAATACAAAACAATACAATACAAACTTAAGACAATACAATAGGTTAAAAATTAACTCATCAAATTCATAACATAAGGTAAAAAAGGGATAGTGAAATACAATCTAATATAGGAAAGTAGAACAAAAAAAGGAAAGATACATAAGGGATCAAAAAATAAAAGCATATTAATAGAATAAAATCAATGACCTGGGTATTAAGAAATTAAATATCAAAGGCATCTTTAAAAAGAAAAGTTTTTAAATTACTTTTGAATTTTCCTAGGTCCTGCTCGCTTCGTAAATAAATTGTGAGAGCGTTCCAGGTCTGTGGCGCGGTCACTGAAAAAATAAATTGGCGTCTTGTATTTATGATCTTAAGTGAAGGGATAGTTAATAAGTTTTGTTCATTTGATCTTAAGGTTCTCACAGGATTATATGGTATTAGGCACTTATATATGAATGCTGGTGTTTTATTGAGATCTACAGTCACTCCTTTCCCATGCCAGATCCAATCCCAAAATGGTTACTGCAACCTCTAGTTGCAGTTTTGTGGCAGCCATTTTGACTGTTGCCATTGAATGTGGAGAAGCAACTGGGGATCGCTTTTGCCAAAAAAACACACAAGTGTGGTAAGATAGGCCTGCCAGTGGCAATGGCAACCTACAGATAGGCAAGGGAAGAGTGAGTCTGGGAGGGGGTTTACATGGGTGGAGCTCCTACTTATGCACATAATTATCAAAATTTCTTATCTTCTCTTAGGTTTTCTTATGTTACATGTGTAACTGACCTTTGCATGTTAATATTTACACCAGCTCTAGGCACTGCCACTGGTGCTTTGGGGGACCTTTATTTTTCCTACCGGTGATTTATTTTTGCCGGTTGTGTGACAGTCCTGGTTATCTGAGACCTGGTTAACAGAGACTCTACTGTACATATACAGATAAGCATTTCAACATCAAAACTCATGCATTAATATAAAACACATATTAAACAAATATTAAACAATAACATAATGTGTGTGACGTGACTTACTTTAAACGTTTTATTTTCTCTATAAAATGTTTTAACTTTATATGCTTCATTTTAACTCAGTAATTGTATGATATAGGCTACATACACATAAATCTGTTTGATACATAAACTTTCAAGACCACATAAGTTCATTGTTAAGACGTGACCAGGTATAATCCATGGTTTTTCTTTCTCATTAGCCCTACCTCTCATTTCTACCAAAAGACTCAAGCTTGTGAGGTTTTCTCTTGAAGTCTGTCTTTTTTTTTTTTGCTTAGTTTATGCTGTGATTGGCGAAACAATTTCCATTTCTTTTCCCGAATAGATGGTGAACCTCTGTACTGTAAAAGAATGGAGAATGATGATGGAAGGGCTCTCAGAAAACCATTAATCGAAGCAGCTGTTGATCACAGCGATCCCTGTGAAGGACAACCCAGGTCCAAAAGGAAACAAACGAACCCTTCCAGAAAGGTCCTGGATAAATTCTCAGTCTGTCGGAGTTCTGTGGACAAATTGGCAGTCCATCCAAGAACCCACAGTGAAAACATGGACACGTAAAATAAAACTATTGAGAATCCAAAGAAATCCAGAGCACAGAAAGGGAGAGGATAGCTCTATAAATGTGAACAGTGTCAGAAAACCTTGACTAAACAATCAAGTCTCATTACTCACTTGAGAACTCACACAGGGGAGCGGCCATACAAGTGTACAGAATGTGGCAAGAGCTTTAGCGAGAAGTCCAACTATCTGAAGCATCACAGGACTCACACGGGTGAGAGACCCTACAAGTGCAATGAATGTGAGAAGAGCTTCAACCAGTCCTCCCATTTGGTTAGGCATCAACGGACCCACACAGGGGAGCGGCCATATAAATGTCCAGAATGTGAAAAATGTTTCAGTGACTCTTCAAACCTAGTGACGCATCAAAAGACCCATGTGAGGAAGAAATTGATCGGAAACAGTTTATATCCATATTATTCGTTACAAGATCTGAAGCAGACTTGGGTTGTATGGAAATTTTCTACCATTCCTCATTTAAAGTCAAGAGTCTACAGTGTCGACATTCAGGGCTTTTTTTCATGTCCTTTACAAGATTGGAATGTGCCTTTATGACACAAGGACTTGTACAGTAGGTATCTTCTACAGATCTATTGTAGGTCACGATGGTTGATTGAGTCAACCATCTGGATGAACACAGAAGATTTAGAATCGGAAAATAATATTAAATATTGAACTAGGCCAGTTACTGGGCAGACTTGCACGGTCTGTGTCTGTGTATGGCCGTTTGGTGGAGGATGGGTAGGGGAGGGCTTCAATGGCTGGGAGGGTGTAGATGGGCTGGAGTAAGTCTTAACAGAGATTTCGGCAGTTGGAACCCAAGCACAGTACCAGGTAAAGCTTTGGATTCTTACCCAGAAATAGCTAAGAAGAAAAAATTAAAAAATTAAAATTAAAAAAAAAATTAAATTGAATCAGGTTGGGCAGACTGGATGGACCATTCGGGTCTTTATCTGCCGTTCATCTACTATGTTACTATGTTACTATGAGTCCTGGCAAGTGAGATTCTGAAGAAAAAAGAGCCGAGATGTAAGATTAGCGCAAAATAGTTACACAATTGAAAAATGATTGAAGGACAAGAATTTCCTGTGTTACTGGAATAGGGTAGTGGATACATTCAGGCCCTTCAATTCATACAAGTATTGGAACTGGTTTACCATCTCTGGTTGAACTTCATTTTACATCAAACAACCACGCTTTTTTGCCTAAAGGCGTACAAATAAAAGTCTTTTAAAAGACTAAAAGAAAAGTGTTACACATTTGTGCATCTCCTCAGTTCACAGAATCGGACTCCAGAGGCTGAAACACGATCGTGTTGAGTCGGTGTTATATTATCCAGTAAAGGAGATCAAGCACCAACCAGTCACCTTCTTTGTTTCTTCTGTTTTTCACAGAGAGAAGAAAGAGACTGAAAGAGTTGAGATTCGTCCAGGACACCCGAGACACTAATACATACTTACTGTACCACCAAACAGGCTTATGACATATGTGTCTACTCAAGATTGCATCTTTTTGGTCATTGGTCCACAATTGTGGAATGCCTTCCCAAATTATATCCGAATGGAATCTAGCCTTGACCAATTTTAAAAATTACCTGAAAACATTCCTATTCATGGATGCCTTCGGTTGATAGACTAATAACTTTGACCAGAGCAGGCCTTGTTAGGGCCAGTTTGAAATTAAGCCCACACAATTAAACTCAATTTTTACTTTAAATTCTTTATCTGTTATTACAGTTAATGTATTTCTATGTCACAAAGCTGGGGGTGAGGCTTTGGAATTCCCTCTGAGGGTTTGTATGGATTGCCTGCAATTTTTTTTAAAAAAATGCTAAAAACACTATTTGACGCTTTTTTATGAAATTTATTTAAAAAATTTCTATACCATTTTATATCAAAATGGTTACATACATAAAATGTTAAAACAAATCAGGACAACATTAATTCTAACAACAATCAATACTTAGAAAAATGCATCAACAAATAATTGAAGAATGATTCAGTGTTGTTATATATTGAAGAGAACTTTGATGGTTTCATATTTTTGCACTTTACTGAGAATGTTATGTTTATGTGTGAGATATGGAAGGATTTTAAGCTTGACGTTATATTGTACTTGTACAATTGAAATAGCATGTGCTATGTATTGTTTGATGAAATATTATATATGTTTTATATGGAAACTGTCTAGATTTAAGCAGTCTAGAAATTTTAAAAATGAATGCATTTTATATTGAATTTTAACATGTAAATCACATAGATGTTATTACTAATGTGGTATATCGAATATAAAATAAACTTGGATAAAATCCAGTACTTGAAAATCAGATGGTGTGGTTAAGGAGAACGCCCCCCACCCCCAAGAAGGTCTTCGGTCATTAAAGTATCTGTTCCAATAGCAGACAGATATAGGAATAGTCCCAGTTTTCGTAGCTGCCTTGAGGATGCCCAACCTCCTCTTTATTCCTCCTCTCCCCAAAAGAACATAAGAATAGCCTTACTGAGTCAGACTAATGGTCCATCTAGCCCAGTAGCCCATCCTTAACGGTGGCCAATCCAGGTCACTAGTACCTGGCCATGACTTAAACTGTAGCAATATTCCATCCTACCAATCCAGGGCAAGCAGTGGCTTCCCCCATGTCTTTCTCAATAACAGACTATGGACTTTTCCTCCAGGAACTTGTCCAAACCTTTCTTAAAACCAGCTACGCTATCTGTTCTTACCACAACCTCTGGCAATGCGTTCCAGAGCTTAACTATTCTCCTGAGTGAAAAAAAACAAAAATTTCCTCCTATTGGTTTTAAAAGTATTTCCCTGTAACTTCATCGAGTGTCCCCTAGTCTTTGTAATTTTTAGTTCAAATAATTTTTATTATATTTTCAATAAATGACAACCAAAATAGTAACAATAAGATCAGGCTTACATAAGGTAATGCATCTAGATATGAGCTATTGGAGAAATAAATTCTGAGTTCAGACATTGCATTACAACTGAGAGGAGTAATATGAAAGGAAAATAACACAAATATTAAATCAATAGTAAAGAGAGAGAAATGAGAAAGAAAGAAAGAGAGAAAGAATGACTGCTTGGTAAGAATTCATAGATTTGAGACATAGAATATATATCTTATATAGAACAACATCACATCAATCAGAGCAATAGTCCAGTAGTGGTTTCCATGTATTTTGAGTTTTGTACAGCGATCCTCTGCGTTCAGCAGCAGCCAGTTCAAATTTAGCAGTAAGGCATATCTGATTCCACCACGCCGAGTATGACAGTGCTGGCGAATTTTTCCAGTTAGCCAGAATCTGTTTGATGGTAATAGCTAGTAGAGCTTTTAGCAATTTGGCTTGGGGTTCAATTAAAGGAGTCTTAAGTCCATAAGGGCCATACATAACAATAGCCAATGTAATGGGCTCCGATATGTGTAGTATAGCACTAATAGTAAGCCAAATTTGAGACCAAAAATGTTGAATAATGGTGCAACGAAAGATCATATGTTCCAGCGTCCCGGAAGAGGCATGACAGGACCAGCATCTGCCATTCATCGAGTCCGTCTGGTGTGCAATCTTAGCCAGTTTTATTGGGGTCCAAAACGCTTTGTGAAGAAGGAAGAAAAGAGATTGAGATATAGCTGAGGAAGCTAGTGCAGAGTGAGTCGTTTTCCAAACCATATTCCATTCAGGTATTTCCAGTTCCAATCCTGTGTCTCTACTCCACAAGGAGTAGAGTGTAGTGAGAGAGAAAGTATCAAGCTTCCTCATGATTTTGTACCATTGTGAGGATTCATGTCTGTTATGGGAAAGTAGATCACATAGGATTAGGAGTTGAGGAGCCTGTTCAATTATTGATTTTTGTTTGAAATGTGCTTTAACTACCGACTTCAATTGTATCCATTTAAAGAAATGCGATGTCGGTATCTGATGTGAGTCAGCAATTTGTTGGAACGGTATCCACTGTGAATTCGAATAAAGATGACATAGTCGAGTTATTCCTTTAGATTTCCACAATGGATTATGGATCGGGGCATTTTGAATACGAACTTTTTGATTTCCCCATAGTGGAAGGTGTGTGGTTTCGTGCCATCTCGGAGTCAGCATATCATCGATATGTCGAAGAGCAGTACATGTGGAAGCAATGATGGGATGAGTTGACAAAAGATCAACGTGACCAAGAAAAGGCAAGTCTTCTAAAGCTACGGTATTTGCTATTGAACGTTCCAGTTGCAGCCAAAGGGGTTCAAGAGTATCAGAATTAGTGCAAATCCAACGGGAGCCTTGACGAAGTAAGAAGGCAAGATGATAGTTTTTGAAATTGGGAAAGTTAACTCCTCCTTCCTCCTTAGCGTTCCTAAGTTTGTTTACACTTATTCGCGGTGGTTTATTATTCCATAGGAAAGCTGCAAGAATTTTGTCAATCTTTTGATAGAAAGCCGGTTTCATCATAACAGGTATCATACTTAAGGTGTAATTTATAACAGGAGAAATCATCATTTTAATTGTGTCCAATCTACCCCACCATGACATATTGAGCGGTGACCATTTAGAGGTTAGGAGACGGACTGAGTCAAGAAGGTGAGTAGCATTAAGGTCTAATGTTGTTTCTAGATCACTCGTGAAGTATAGTCCAAGGTATTTCAACTTGTTAGGCGCCCAAAGTAATCCAAGGTCGGTAATGGAGCGGCCTACCTCAGGGCAGTTCAATGGTAATACTTCCGATTTGGATAAATTTAGCTTGTATCCTGAGTGAGTGGAGTAAGATGACAGCACTTGAAGTAGAGGAGAGATGGACTCTGGTGTGATGTATAGTAGGATGTCGTCCGCATATGCTGAAAGCTTGATGCTAACTCCTCCATAAGTGAAGCCATGTATGTGAGGTGAGGTACGTATTGCAATCAATAGAGGTTCTAGAGCTATGTTAAAGAGCAGAGGAGATAAAGGACAACCTTGTCTTGTTCCCCTGCTAGGTTTGAAGGGTGAGGAGAAATATTGATTAGCATATATCCTATTAGTTGGTGCAGTATACAATATCTTTACCATATCAATAAATTTAGGTGACATGCCGAACCATAACATAACCTGGAAAAGATATGACCATTCAACACGGTCAAATGCTTTTTCTGCATCCAGACCTACAGCAACTAAGGGGTACTCTAGAGAATTAGCAAGGGATATCACATGAGTAAATGTTCTTGTATTGTCACTAGAAAATCTATTAGACATAAATCCGGTTTGATCAGAATTTATTAAATTGGGTAAGACGTGTTGTAATCTGTTAGCCAATATTTTGGCGTATATCTTGGCATCCGAATTTATTAAAGATAGAGGCCTGTAATTGTGTACTTTAAGAGGGTCTTTATTTGGTTTGGGGAGTACTATAGTTGTCGCTTCTGTGAAAGATCCTCTTATATCTCTAGAGGTAAGTAAATATTGGAAGAATTCCAATAAATATGGAGAAAGCCATTTTTGAAATACCTGAAAAAATTCAGATGGTAGTCCATCAGGGCCAGGTGCCTTCTTAGCAGACATGTGGTTTAGTGCCTCACCAATTTCTTCATTTACTATTGAAGTCTTTGTAATTTTTGACAGAGTGACCCCGTTCTACTCCACTCAGGATTCTGTAGACTTCAATCCGATCTCCCCTCAGCCGTCTCTTTTCCAAGCTGAAGAGCCCTAACCGTTTTAGTCTTTCCTCATTCGAGAGGAGTTCCATCCCCTTTATCATCTTGGTCACTGTTTGTCAGAGCTGTGGTGTGCTACAGGAAAGGCTTAGACTTGGTACCTTGTACAGTAAATGTGAGGCACGGTCTTTCATGTACCAAGATGGTAATGATTTGATAATGAAACATGCCATTTTCTATGTAAATAAACAGCATCCGTGTTTGTTTTCTGTAATCCACCTAGGTATAAGTAGGATATAGTCTTATAGCGCAATCTATGTGATTGTATTAACTGTTTAATAAAGAAATTGTCTTGATTTTTGATTTTAATATATGTCCATGAAGATTTTATTTCTATTTTAGTTTATTATCAATTTAAATTGCGGTTTGATTTAAAACCATATCAACCATGGTAGGTCCCCCCAGTTTCATCTCATTAATTCATTTCTTTGTTTTTTATGTTCTGTTCTAGGTATAGCACTCTGCACCAAATTGCACATTAGCACTTTCATTGGCTTTTATGTTTTCTATGTTTTCATACTTTACACATATATGTTTTAAATCACACTTTTATCTCTATGCACTTTGCGCTGTTTTCATGCATTAACACCTTTTGTGTATTATTTCTTCAGACTATGATTTTTCACCACATTATACAGATTATTACTTTATCACTTTAGCACACCACACGTCCAATAATTGCATATGAATTGCATGTTCTTGGTTATTTTTATTATTTTTATTTACATTTGTTAAGACCCCTGAGGAAGGCGTGTTTACCGAAACAAGGACCGTTTCGGGTTCCTTGGTTTGTAAAAAGGTGGTATCTTTGACCGCATTTAATATTTGATATAATAAACATAGCCTGCATCTTGTACAGATTGTCTGCAGTTTTTTCTTGTTTTGTGTTTGCAACTCTGACTGGTGCCATTCCAGAAATGACACCAGTCAGGTATACCTCTGATCAACTGTATCCTTCTGCTTTCCTTCTAATGCTAGTCCTTTGCCCTTCTCTATACATTCTCCATTACTTTTCTTAAAAAACAAATTCCTATAATGCACCCCATCGGATTATCCTATTGACTCTGCTCTCCCAGTACAACCACTATTTTAATCTTTCTACAGGTTCATTTCTTCAGTACTGGAGGGTAGAATATAAAGTCCGTGACTTTAGTTATACTGTTTTATATACTGGTAGATTGTTTTCCAATTAAATGCTCCCTTGTGTTCATCTCAGGCCTGAGCAGAATAATGTAGCACTTTGGGATAAAGATACAGCTCAACAGTCCTATACTAGATAACAGCATTGCAAATATCTCCACAGTTACCATGTATTTGTCCTTTGTACTCAGGTAAACCGGGATGAAGGACACCCAAACACTGCAGAACACCAGCATACTGAAAGTGATCAATTGGGCCTCATTAAAACTGTTAGGTAAACGTCTGGCTAAGAAAGCAACAATGAAACTTAATATAGCCAATAAGCCCATATACCCGATCACACTGTAAAATGCAAAGAGGGAGCCTTCATTGCATATTAGTATCATCCTTCCAAGATCAGTCTGTATGTCGTAGTCTGGGAATGGGGGAGAGATGAGTAACCACACAGTGCAGATCAGAACTTCACCCAGGGAGCACAGAAGGACCAAGAAGCTGAGTACTCTGGACCCCACCCATTCCCTTAACCTGCTTCCAGGCTTTGTGGCTTTGAAAGCAATGACAACTGTGATGGTTTTTGCCAGGACTGCAGAAACAGAGACTGAGAAAATGATCCCAAAAGCAGTTTGCCGGAGCAGACAGGTCAGCTTCTCCGGACGCCCAATGAATAGCAAGGAACAGAGGAAGGAGAGCATGAGGGAGAGAAGGAGGATGAAGCTGAGATCTCGGTTATTGGCTTTCACTACAGCAGTCTCTCGATATTTAAGAAATATTCCTAGAGTTCCAGCAGTGATTGCACATAATACAATGGCTAAGGAAGCCAAAGCCGCACCCAGTGGATCCTCGTAGGAAAGGAACTCGATGGTTCTTGGAATGCAGCCGTCTTGCTTCTTCGTGGGCCACTGGTCATCGGGACATTTCAGACATTTTTCCATATCTAAAAATGAACTGTATTTTTGTCAGCATTTGAATAAAATATGCTATTTTTATATTTAAATTTTTTTTATTGTAGTTTGAAAACTAAGAACAAATATATACAAAACAGTTATCTGTGAAACAAATATCAAATATTCATTTAAAAAAATAACTACAATCAATCAATTGAACAGAATTCTAAGTTGTGTATTTCCGTATGGGAGAGACAAGGCGGATATGAAACGGTAAGCCCACACCTTGGTCCAAAGAGTATCAGTATTGCATTTCCCTAGAAGAGTTTTCCCATGAGTCCATATAGCGAAAACGAGAAGGTGCTATTTTTTAGGGAACAAATTTAAGTCTGAAGCTCACATTGATCCCCGTCAACATGGATTTACAAAAGGGAGATCGTGCCAATCCAACCTGATCAGCTTCTTTGACTGGGTGACGGGGAAGCTAGATATTGGGGAGTCCCTGGACATCGTGTACCTGGACTTTAGCAAAGCATTCGATAGCGTACCACACCGCAGGTTGCTGAGCAAGATGAGTTCTATAGGATTAGGTGACACATTGACGAAATGGGTTGGAAACTGGCTTGGAGGTAGGCTTCAAAGGGTGGTGGTGAACGGCACACCCTCTGAAATGACGGAGGTGATCAGTGGAGTGCCACAGGGCTCGGTCTTGGGCCCAATCCTATTCAACATCTTTATAAGGGACTTGGCAGAAGGGCTTCGGGGTAAAATAACATTATTCGCCGATGACGCCAAACTAAGTAATGTAGTGGGCAAATGCACAATAGATGATGTTTCAATGCCCGACAACATGATGCACGACCTACTCCTACTGGAGCGCTGGTCTAGGTCCTGGCAACTCAACTTCAATGCCAAAAAAATGCAAAGTTATGCACCTGGGCAACCAAAATCCATGCAAGACTTACACCCTAAATGGAGAGATCCTAACAAGAACTGAAGCAGAACGTGACATAGGGGTGATCATCAGTGAGGACATGAAGGCTGCCAATCAAGTTGAGCAAGCTTCATCCAAAGCAAGACAAGTCATAGGTTGCATACGTAGGGGTTTCGTCAGCCGAAAGCCGGAAGTCATTATGCCGCTGTATAGATCCATGGTGAGGCCCCATCTGGAATACTGTGTGCAATTCTGGAGGCCGCATTATCGCAAGGATGTGCTGAGAATGGAGTCGGTTCAGAGAATGGCCACCCGGATGGTCTCGGGACTCAAGGATCTCCCATACGAGGAACGGCTAAACAAATTGCAGCTATACTCTCTCGAGGAGCGCAGAGAGAGGGGGGACATGATCGAGACGTTCAAGTATCTCTCGGGCCGCATAGAGACGGAGGAAGATATCTTCCTTTTCAAGGGTCCCACGACAACAAGAGGGCATCCGTGGAAAATTAGGGGAGGGAAACTACGAGCTGACACCAGGAAATTCTTTTTCACAGAAAGGGTGGTTGATCGCTGGAATAGTCTTCCAATGCATGTGATCAAGGCCAGCAGCGTGCCTGATTGTAAGGCCAAATGGGATCGTCACATGGGATCTATTCACAGGGCGAAGGTAGGGGAGGGATCTATTCATAGGGCGAAGGTAGGGGAGGGACATTAAGGTGGGCAGACTAGATGGGCCTTGGCCCTTATCTGCCATCTATTTCTATGTTATGTTTCTATGTTTCTATTTTGATACATTCACTAAAGAGGAACAAAAATAATTGGGTCAGTATTCATCCACCATGGTCAGCATTTTTTTTTCTTCAACACCAGTTGTGGCAATTAAACAAAACTCATGTATTCAGTGCCAATATCTGCTGATTCTGCTGCCCTTTCAACCTGATATTTCTCTACCCACCGCCTCAGTACTATCTGGATTTTCAGCTGTGCTTTACAAATCAGTGGTAGCATTGGCTAGGGGAATTATCCAGATGAAGGTGGAAAGAAATTTTTTAACAGGGCACCTATCATAAAAGGGTAAGGAATTGGCCTACTTATGAGGGTACTATTTCATTAGGAGAAGAGTCGTATAACAGGATATATTTATTTGTAACGCTTGTAATTGTGAATCTACGGTTCATTGACTGGGTTAATCACACAAAGGATTATTTTACATGAGCAAAGTACATGCATCATGGCACATACTTTTCAACTAGGCAGTATTCTTGGAAGGGTTTTTACACATGTATGTTACCATGTAATTTACAGCTTAAAGTTGCTGCCCTGTAATGGAATTATTCCCATTATAGCTTCATTATCCAGGTAATTACTTTTGAATATTAGGCTCAAGGAAAGGTAGAGGGTGGAATCGGGAATAGTCTGTGAAAATATTTCTTTACATAAAGAAAACTTTCCTCTTTTCAAAGTCGTGCAGCCACAGCTCAGTAATTCCCAGTGGGCTTCAGTTCAGTTACCACAGTAATCGCCTTCATAAGTGACCCGAATGATTAAAATGTACCTGTGGAGCCACACTGCTAAAAGAGCACAACAAATGAGTATACCCAACTGTGTACCCTTTTGTGCGCCCTGAAGAATTATAATCTACTATTTGGTTGAGCTCTTTGTTCTTTATCTGTATGTGTATTAGCATTGGTCTTCTCGTTTATTCTTGTTTAAAATTTCTGGAATAGAATAACTGTGAATGTCACAATACAAACAGACACATTTTAGTAAAGTTATCAACCATCACAATAACTTCTCTTGTTAAAGCAGGAGCTATTAAGTGTTCCTAAGATAGCAGTTATGTGAAAAATACAAGCTGTGGAATGACACTTCACGAGAAACCAAAGGCTCGTATGTTTGCTGTGGTGTTTTATTGGTTTAAATACTGTCATATTGATTTTGTTTTAATATATGATATCAGTTTACCTTTATTTATTGTGCATGTGAAGTAGTAACAATGGATGGGTATAAACATAACAGACAAAGTGAAATGAAGTTTCTTCATTTTTTCTTTTATTGTAACCTTATTTTTCTTGGTTACTGTTTTTCTTACCTGTTGCATTGGAGAACTCTCCCTCAGCACAAGAGACACAGTCATAGCAACATTTCTGGCTCCCCTCTTTGGGAGCCTTCCTGTATCCTGGCCTACAGCTCTTGCTGCACACAGAACGAGGAGTCTGAGGAACAACAGCAAGGACAACTTGTGAGCTTTCACAGGAGATGGATTCTATTTCCCATGTCCACATAATCCCAGAGTCATTTTGAGAAAGATATAAGATAAAGGGTTTCCCTTCTCTTATTCTGCTTCTTCTAGGTATTTCTGACACAGGTATGTTTCATTCAGATTTTTAGGTGGGTGGTTGGAAAGGGGGAAAGTGACCACAAGGGGAGTGTGGGGGGTGATTACTTAATAGCTCAGTTTGGGTATCTTTTTAACAGATGCTTTTAAAACAGGTCTAGCTCCGAACATTTAAATTATGTCCTGGACATCTTTTTGAAAGCTTCAATTATCCCTGCAAGATATCCAAGTCTAAGCATGCCCAAAGCCCACCCATAGCACACCACCAAAACAACACTCTTGAATTTTGGATGCACAGTAGCTGGGACGCCTCTCCAAATGTCTTGAAAGTTGGTTTTGAAAATTGGCACTTGGACATCCTGATAATTAAAACGTCCAAGTGCCAGTGTATGCCGTTTTTGGATGTCAACTATATTATCAGAATTAGCTAGGTGAAGTAAACATATTAATCATAGAATAACCTTCATCTAACCATGAACACAACAGCAAATCAGCCAAAGCAAAGTATCCAAGACCGCGATCAAACTAGCAAATCAGCCAAAACAAAGTACCCAAGATGGCAATCAAAATGAAGTATCCAAGACCGCGATCAAACCAGCAAATCAACCAAAACAAAGTACCCAAGACCGCAATCAAAATGAAGTATCCAAGACCGCGATCAAACCAGCAAATCAGCCAAAACAAGTATCCAAGACTGCGATCAAAATGAAGTATCCTAGACCTCGATTAAAATGAAGTATCCAAGATGGCGATCAAACCAGCAAATCAGCCAAAACAATGTATCCAAGACTGCGATCAAAACAGCAAATCGGCCAAAGTGAAGTGACTGAGATTGAGCCTCCATGATGGATTTTATTGTTATTAATGATCTGAATCGGGTGCAGCTACTTGTATGTATCTAGAGCTCAGCTAATATTGACTTCTTCTGGTGTCCAGATGTCACTGAAGTATGACAGACACTGTTCCTGGTCCTCGTGATCCCACAGCACAAATGCCAGCCACAGAACGTGTACCCAGGTCTCCCACAAAGTAATTTACATACTGTCACTGAGCTGGTGGTCCAATGACAATCTGATCTTTTTAATGCCAGCCAGGATGACCTATAATACTCTCTCTTAATATGAGGATGCTGACCCTGAGTATTAGAACAATGTAATTCACCCTCACCTGTTTAAAGAGTGGTTGCCACCGGATGGCGCTCTCGTTGATGAAGAGTTGTTGATCGGAAGGGGCAGAAGGATGAAAGCTGCCCACAAGGGTTTGGATGAGGGCTCCGTTGGGCAAATAAATACAGTTTAGAATGTCATATCGAGTGGGAGTGTCCCCTTTCTCATCAAAGAAAATCTCATTTCCAATAGAAGGTTTAAAATGAATATTCCTAAGAAAATTATTCAGCTGGAAAAAAAAGGAAACAATCAGGAAATTGCATGGAGAAAGTGCTAGAAACTCACCTGAATGTATGAGGTGAGGTACCAGAAAGCAATATTTTCAGTACCAGTGAGAGGTCACTAGATGTGTAGACATGACAAGAATGCAAAGTCTATATGTAAGAAAGGTATATGGTAGGGGACATAAATTTTTTTTTTTTAGCAGATATGGGAAATTTATAAAGGTAAATTTCTATCTACTATAATAAAACCCTAAGCGCGCATGCGCACTCCTACCTGCATGTTCCGTGATCCGTATGTCCGTGGTGGTAGGAGTGCGCATGCGTGCTTAGGGTTCTATTACCTTGGAAGAAAAAACGGCACCACATTCACGGAACCACAAGGATGTTCTGAGCGAAGATATTTTTAAGTTCTAAGCCGCGGTGGCGGCTACTCTCACGAGCCCCACCTGAGTCGGAGAAGTCTTCCAACACAGATGGGGATTGTGAAACGAGCCGCCGCAGCAGCTTTAAACTTAAAAATAACTCCAGCACAGGACTAAACGATCGACAAAAGAACGTCGGACATTGCATGTGATCCTAGCCGCTCCTCACACACACTAGCAGGCAAAACAGCTTCCCATGCACCCACGCAACCTCTAAGCGTGGCCCACCCTGCTCTTCAGCTCCTCCAGGTAGCGGCAGACCTATCTACAGCCAGGAAGTACTGTAAGGCCCTCTGCTGCTCTTCTGTCTTTCTCTTCTAAACAGCCAGATGCTGGACAGGGGAATCAGGTAAGGGATGCTGCAGTATAAGGGGAGCAGGGAAGAGGTGCTGCTGGGCAGGGGGGAGGAAACAGGAAGGGAGGCCTACTGCTGGGCAGGGGGAGCAGGGAAGAAGTGCTACTGAGCAGGGGGGCTGTAACAGGAAGGGAGGCCTACTGCTGAACAGGGGGAGCAGGGAAGAGGTGCTTCTGGGCAGGGGGGAGGTAACAGGAAGGGAGGCCTACTGCTGGACAGGGGGGGAGCAGGGAACAGGTGCTGGGCAGGGGGAAGGTAAAACGAAGGGAGAAGGGCTGCTGTTGGACATGGGGAGCAGTGAAGGTGTGCTGCTGGACAGGGTAGGTAAAATGAAGGGAGAAGGGCTACTGATGGACAGGGGGGGAAAAAGAGACAGAAAGAAAGACAGACAGAAAGCAGCCAAGGAGAGAAAAAAAAAAAAGAAAGACAAAGACACACATCTATTCTAGCACCCGTTAATGTAAAGACTAGTTGATGCATATTTACCATATTTATTCAATTTTCTATACTGTTCTCCCCAGTGTGTTCAGAACGGTTTACTTGAATTTATTCAGGTACACATTCATTTTTCTCTGTCTGACCCAATGGACTCTCAATCTATCTAATGGACCTGGGGCACGGGGAGGATTAAGGGACTTGCATAGGGTCAGCATGGATTTGAACCCACAACCTCAGCATATTGAGGTTGTAGCTTTAACCACTGCACCACATGCTTCCCTCCTTGTTACTGTCATAATGGCTTGGTTTCCCTTTATTGATACTACTGGCTTTGAATTTCAGAATCTGCCTTGAACCGTCAAAGGAAAAGCAAAATACAAATGTCCATATTCAATTCAATCTTGTGTGTTAGGTTTTCAGAGCATCAATGCATTAAGAGATAGTTCTTCGTATTTCAGGGCACCACCCCTTCCTGCATTTTAGGTGCATCTTACAGCCCACATCCTTATAGAATAATGGCACAAACCCACTTTGTGCTAGAATTGAGAGGTACAGAAAAAAAGGGTGGGGAACAAAGATACCAATGTAAAAAAATAGTCCCAAAAAAAAAGGTGGGATAAACAATAGTCTGTATCCTGATGACTTTATATTGCATGAGTCTGTGGCGGTTACGAGGGGCCGCTGGGAAGTTCTCAGCCCAACCAAGAAGAGCATGATGTGGAGCCATGAAACTTGCAAGTTATTCCACACTTTTCATTTCAATGAGGCAAATGCATCTAGTACTACTACTGTTTATTATTTCTATAGCGCTGAAAGGCGTATGCAACACTGTACATTTTAACATACAATAGACCAGGGGTGCCCACATTTCTTTGGCTTGTGAGCTACTTTTAAAATGATCAAGTCAAAATGATCTACCAACAATAAAATATAAAAAAAACCACAAAGCACACTGTACGCAGAGAAAATGTTATTTATATTCAGGTTATTTTCAAAGAGGTCAAGGCAGATGACTTTAAAATATGCAATGTCACCTCAGTAACAACTATACAAAAAGAGACAAATATACCCCCTCCCCTTTTACTAAACTGCGATAGCGGTTTATAGTGCAGGGAGCTGCGCTGAATGCCCTGTGCTACTCTTGACACTCATAGGCTCCCTGCGGAAAAAACTGCTATTGCAGTTTAGTAAAAGGGGGCCATAGTGCAAAATATAGACAGCAAATATAAATTCTCAAAATGGATACATTTTGATCACTAAATTGAAAATAAAATCATTTTTCTTACCTTTGCTGTCTGGTGATTTCATGAGTCTCTGGTTGCACTTCCTTCTGACTGTGCATCCAATCTTTCTTTCTTTCTTTCTTTTGTCCTGGATGCTTCCTCTCCTCCAGACCTCATTCCATTCCCAAACCAACATCTCTCTCTGTCCCTCCATGAGTCCAACTTTTTCTTCCTCTCTCCTTGCCTGCCACCTGACACACTCAATTCTCTCCCCCAACTTTTTCTTCCTCTCTCCCTGCCCCCTCCTCCCCTATCTTTCTCTCCCTGCCCCCTTCCTTTCTATCTCTTTCTCTCTCCCTGCCACTCCCAAGCCACTGTCGCTGATTTCTCCCTGCTTCCCAGACACCGCAAAAGCCAGGCCCATATACACACTGCACAAGGGCCTGGCCCACAAGCCTCCCCCCCCCCCTCCCCGATATCAATTCTGACATCAGAGAGGAAGTTCCGGGCCAGCCAGGCAGCGATTGGCTGGCCTGGAACTTCATCTCCGACATCAGAATTGACTTTGGGAGGGGAAGGCTTGTGGGCCTGAAGCTTGTGCAGTGGCTGCACGTGCCTGGCTTTTGCAGGGAGACGCAAAGGCAACGCAAGTCTATCGCAGAGAGAAAAGTACCCATGGGAGAGGAGTTGGGGAGAAAGAGAGAGAAAAGAACTCACAAGAGAGGGGGTTGTGGAAAGAGAAAACGAGGGAGAGAAAACACCCATGGGGGATGGAGGGAGAAGAATCCTTGAGGGGTTAAGTAGAGAAATGTACCTGTGGAGGGAGAGAAAGAGAAAAGCACTGAAAGGGTACAGAAGATGAGAAGGTGACTAAGGAAATGGATGAAAAATGGGGCGGGGCAGGGGCAAAACTGGTGAAAGGTGGGGTGTTGGGAAGGGTGAGACTAGTGGAAAGGAGTTCTGGGGCGGAGTCATGTGACCTCTTTGTTGACTTCACAAATATGGTAACCCTATATTCAGTATCACTTTGTGCTTGGTTGGCTGTTTGTGTGTGTCTTTGTTTTCTATATAAGCAGGTGGCTATGTGTTTTTGCCTCGCTCACACCTCCTGCTTATAACATCTGGTGTCATTTTACCTGCCATGGCTGGAATCTCTGCCGCAGACTCTCTCTGTCAGTAATCGGTCCTTGTAAGGGCTCTGCCGTGTACATTTGATGTAAAGCATGTGCCAGGGCATAGACTGCTGTATAAATATTGTAAGAGAACCTGAAATTATAGACATCATACAGAGAAGAATCCAGGCTTCGTAGCGTCTCAGTCCCAGTACAATTAGGCAACCTATCAAAATCTGGCCAAAATCTCAAAATCTTTGTCCCTGGCAGCCTACATCTGAATTCTCTCTGCCAAATTAATTTCAGTAAAACATCATTTGGAAACATGGTTGGGTTCACACTATAAAGGAAATCCTTGAATCCAGGAATTTCACCTTTTGGGATAGAAAATGCTATCGAGCCATTTAAGATCTGGAAAGCATTTCCTAAATTGAAATCTGTAATAATTGGCAGAGTTGCTGACAGAATCCACACTTTCGGAGGTATTTCATGTTTTCTCCATTCTTTGATCATGAACTGCTGGAGCAGATAGACCATACTACTGTAGAGGATTATCACGCTGCAGGTGGAACTGCGAATCAGGTGAACAACCTCCGGTGTAGTTTGATAATTCCCAATCATTGGTATCATTGCTAAAAACTCAACACAACCTCCGCTCTGAATAATTGCCCACTTAAGTTCTTCACCAGCTGATTGTCCTTGATAATCAGCCGATGTCAGGATCCCAACCCAGGTCCATCCAAAGTGCCGGAGTAACTGTATAATAGCGTCATACTGAGAGCGCTCATTAGGGACCATTCGGAAAAAGGATGGAAAGAGAATCCGGTCACTGAAGATGGGATCCATTGCTCCATAACTGATCTGTGAAGGACACAAAAAATGGCATTTTAGAGAGGAAGCCCAAGACTGTACAATGCAGATGGAGGCCCATTTCTCAACTAGTGTCAAACAGGATCTGTTGACCCACAGTCTGCTCTGTGATACATGAAAAATGGACATTCTTGCATGAACAGTCATTTTACAAAGAAACATCTATGTTATAAAATAACCACACCCTCAAAAAGCTGCTGTCGCAACAATGTCCTTACTGCTGCTGAACACAGAAAATCAAGCAAACTATAGGGCTGCATTGTTTCTCCTTGCAGCTACTGGTCTCGCCCACTGTTGACATCACTTCAAGTTCCAGGGCAGAGCAGGAAGCCGTGAGGAGGAACTCTGCGGTTTGTTTGTTTTTCTGTGTTCAGAAAGGGGTAGATGCTGGATGAGGGGGAGTAGATGCTAGATGTGGGAGAGGGGAAGATAGGGGGCAAATTCTGAATGTAGGGGGGAGAAGAAGGACAGACGCTGGATAAGGGTTGAGAAAGAGGGACAGAAAAGGTTCAAAGAAGAGCGACTAAGATGATAAAGGTTTTGGAGCTCCTATTGCATGAGGAAGGGCTCTTCAGCTTGAAAAAGAGACGACTGAGGGGAAATATGATTGAAGTCTACAAAATCCTGAATGGAGTAGAACGGGTACAAGTGGATCGATTCTTCACTTTGCCAAAAATTACAAAGATTGGGGGATACTCGATGAAGTTACAGGGAAATAATTTTAAAATCAATAGGAGAAAATATTTTTCACGTTGACAGAGATTGTGGTAAGAGTGGATAACGTAGCTGGTTTTAAGAAAGGTATGGACAATTTCCTGGAGGAAAAATCCTTAGTCTGTTAGTGAGAAAGACATGGGGGAAGCCACCGCTTGCCCTATATCGGTAGCATGGAATGTTGTTACTACATGGGTTTTGGCCAGGTACTAGGAACCTGAAATGGTCACAGTGAGAACAGGCTACTGGGCTTGATGGGCTATTGGTCTGACCTAGTAAAGCTATTCTTATGCACAAAGCCAAAACTGCTGTGATTTGGGTAAGTCTGGAAAAACTGCTAATTTTTATTCATTCACTATACATTCTTTAGGTCCGACAGGGCCCATTTTGCCACTCAAAAAGGGTTAACTGTCGGTTCTTCCTCAGCATTCAGAATTGATGGGGGAAGTCTCGTGGGCTGGCTGCTGCACATGGCCATGGCCAGTCCCTGATACAGAGGGGGAGGGATGGAGCATGTCAGCTCCGGATCGGCTTTGCAGCAGGTGTGCCGTCGATGGCAGGGAGGCATCCTGATGGTAGCGGCTTCAGTTGGGGAGGGGGGAGACGGGGATTCCCAGGGAGAGGCTTCTGGTAGGCAGGGAGGTGAGCAGCGGGCATCAGACGGAGGCAGGGAGGCATACCGACAACAGCGACGGCTTCAGCGAGGGGAAGCAGGTAGGCTTCAAAGTGGGTCAACTTCAGGGGAGGGAGTAAGGGGGTGGGCCAAATGCTGGAAGGCAGTGAGGGGGAGGGGGCACAAACTCAGGACACTGAAGGAAGAGAGGGGGCATGAACATGGGACACAAGGGAAGGGGGAAGGAGGAAGGGGGCACTAACTTGGGACATAGGAGCGAGGGAGGGAATGGAAAGTGAGTGAGAGGGAAAGAGATGGTGCACATGGGGAAAGGAAGAGGAAAATTGGGCACAGAGAGAGAGAGAAATGAGTTAGAGATGCATGGGGAATAGAAGGATGAGAGGGAGAAATGTTGGATATGGTGGTGGAGAGGGAACAGAGGGATTGATTGAAGGGGATGCAAGGGTGAGGAGTGTTGGACTTAATGATGGAGGGAGAGATGTTTCATGGTGTTGGAGAGGGGTGATAGAAGGAGAAATGGGAATGGAGCTGGTGGGCAGTGGTGAAAAAGTATCTGGGGGATGAGAGAGGAAGAAAAGTTGGACTCTTGGAGGGACAGAGAGAGATGTTGGTTGGGAAATGGAATGAGGTCTGGAGGAGAGGAAGCATCAGAAGAAAGGAAAGAAAGAAAGAAAGAAAGAAATATTGGATGCACCGTCAGAAGGAAGTGCAACCAGAGACTCATGAAATCACCGGAGAACAAAGATAGGAAAATGATTTTATTTTCAATTTAGTAATCAAAATGTATCAGTTTTGAGAATTTATATCTGCTGTCTATATTTTGCACTATTTTTCTATAGTTGTCACTCCTATGACATTGCATATTTTAAAGGCACTGCCTTGACCTCTTTGAAAAACACCCGAATATAAATGTTAATTAATATTTTATCTGCGTACAGTGTGCTTTGTATTTTTATAATTTTGTAGTTACCATTATGTATTGATAAGATTATAATATGTGTATATGAAAAATGGATGGAAGAAATTGCATTACAATTAGTACTATTATTATGGGGGGTTGAGTCGGGGGCGGCATTTGGGCAGGTCTGGGGTGGAGCTTGGGCTGGGGTACTCAGTTGGTATTTGTTAGGGTTAGGGGTTCTTGGCTTGAAGAGGTTGAGAAACACTGTACTATACCAAAATTTTGGTCTCGGTCTCCATCTGCTGGTCATAATGAGCTATTACCCATCAGTGACAGCTGTACTGGTCTAGAGAGTTTTGACAAAGAAGGACATGGTTTTGTGTTAGCATTAACTGTGCAAGATGGATCTGTACTAATCTGTCTTCTTCAGTTTTCCAATAGGTTTATTGATGATCTAGTACCCATTGCAGTATTTGTGGTACAGTGTTTTTCTAAGTAGGTGCTGGTTATATGACTCGTGGAAGTTGCTGCTATTTTGGTATGGTAGGGCTTTATAACCCCTGATTGGCACTGCCCCAGGCATATTAGATACATTGTGAGTCCACCAGGACAGGGAAAAATGCTTGTAAATCCGTTCAGATCTCCCCTGGGAGAACGGTATAGAAAATTGAATGAATAAAATTCTAGACTCCCACCCTGTCCTTCCTACACCTGCTTACTGTCTCATTCTATTTATGCTTTTCCAAGCTGATTCTTGGATGCCAGTTAGCCCTCTGGGCTGGGAAGGATTCTGCATATATGTTGCTAAAGCATGCTGGGGTCTTTCTTGAGCTACTTGTTCACTGTTCAATTTGAGTTTACATGTTGCTTCTTTGGACAGAACAGTTGTTTTTGGTGATTTTTCCCTTGATGTCTCTACTTCACAATCTCTATTGGAGCTCCCAGTGCTTGGGTATTAACTGCAGGTGATGCTACAGCTCCCAGTGAAGTAGAGGAGAGTCACAAAATAAATTCAGATTGGATTCCTTCTGCATATGACACAACCCACATGTCTAGAATGTCTCACCTACAGTATCTTCTGGAAAAGATATTATCAAGGTAAGGACATAATCTCTTATTAACCCTGGACTACACAAAACCATGCTCTTTAAAGAAACCATTTATTCTCATGGTCAATGTTTTTTATTGACCAGCATTTAAAAAAATAGATTGTTGATGTCAATCCTCATTAAACACATCCAACTGAGCAGACAAGTTCTACCTGAGGGCAGCGGTAGATTCTTGAAAGCTGTGATATTGAGTAAGTTGTATCTGAAGTCAAATCGCCAATGAAAGCAGCCAGTACTCCTCTGTCTTCACAGCTGTAATTAGGGACTGGCACTTGTGTCCCAGACAACAAGCTCAAGGTTCCATGTATGGCTCTTAGTTCCCAAGCACAGGAGTCATAGATCCGATACCCCAGGGTAATGTTGGGTAAGAGTTCAGCATTGTTATTGACCTCTTCCACTGTGAAGTGAAAAGCCAAGCGGTGTCGATAATAGCGGATAACAGACCTGTGGAAACAGAGATACATTTTATTGAGATGTCAGAATTCAGCATGAATTAGTTTACAAGTGATGAGGACATTCTTCATAGGATCTCCATAGCATGCCATGTTTGGGTAGATATTCCATGTGTACCTGACCAGGATGAACGGAGAGATGCTGAAATGTTATCAGAAATTAGAGAGGCTAACGAACTGGGAACACAATAATACTGGGTGATTTCAACTACCCCGATAGTGACTGGTTAAATGTAACAGGGCATGCCAGGGAGATAAAATTCCTTGATGAAATCAAGGACTGTTTTATGGAGCAACTAGATCAGGAATCAGGATAATAGGCAAAGCAATTCTAGACCTAGTTCTTAGTGGAGTGCATGAATTAGTGCGGGAGGTAATGGTATTGGGGCCTCTTGATAACAGTGATCATAACATGACTCAGATTTTTATAATCCTTGGAATAAGTTCACACAGGAAATCCAATACAACAGCACTTAACTGTAAAAAAGATGACTATGATAACATGAGGAGAATGGTAAAAAAAGAAACTTTGGAGCAGCTACAAAGGTCAAAAATTTACATCAGGTATGTTATTCAAAACTACCATTCTGGAAGGCCATTCACTCTGTAATTACACCTGGGGTCACCAGAAGTGATCGCTATCTCTAACTACTTGTATGTGCATAGAATGCCAGAGATGAACTTCACTCTTACGAAAGGCACTGCTGGATGTCAACTCAAGTTCTCCAATTTGCGGCAGCCATTGACCAAAGGAAAGTTTCCTTCTGGAGAAGCATTAGATAAATAAGACAGCAGAGCCACTAGAACTTTCTTAAATTCTTTCAGTATCCTCTGTTCCTGGCACCTCTTATGTCTCTACCTGATTCCCATCGAAATCATCTAGTATTTTTTGTCACTCAGGCTGCATTTGGGAAATTACTAAGTGCCATTTGTGGCATGCTTTTTTTTTATTTTTTATGCTACTATGGCTTAATCCGCAGTTTAAAATACAAAATAGCTTTGTTAAAATTGCCCAGAGGGCAAGAATCTTGTATTTGGATTCTATGAGCTGTTTCATTTGTATTGTGCTGTCATTTAACATATCTCTATTATATGATTGTTTTATAGTGCTGTTAAATGGATTTAATTCCAAGTTTACCTCCTCGATTGTATTTAAGCTTATAATTGATCATTTTACTATTATTAAGCTGTTAACCAAATTGTAAGCGTTCTATTAAGCTTACCTTGGGTGAATCCCTTCATGAAAAGTAGTTAATAAATCCCAGTACGAGGGTGGTTTGAAATGTTTGGTAAAAAAGGAAGTTAAACAACATAGTCTCCATGGAAGGCTGTAGGCTTAGTCCAGTGAGTTCCCAGGTTTTTTTCATAAGCTATTTTTCCTACAATACAACAAAACTAGAAACTCACTGGACTAAGTGTATAGTCCTCCATGGAGAATATGTTGTTTAACTTGCTTTTTTTTTTATCAAACTTTTCAAACCACCCTCATAAATAAACAAGTCTAAGGAGTAGAGTGGAGGAGTTTTGCTACTTGGGATCTAGCTAGATACTTGGGACCTGGGTTGGCCACTGTTGGAAACAGAATCTGTACTTGGGGGACCTCTGGTCTGTCCCAGTATGGAAATTAGATAGATTGTGAGCCCGCTGTGACAGACAAGGAAAAATGCTTGAGTACCTGAATAAACTCATGTAAACTGCTCTGAGCTGTCCTGGGAGAACAGATAGAAAGTTGAATAAAAAAATAAAAATAAATTTTGTATCATACAACAGAAGAACCCTTTATATCAGAATCTAATTGATAATAACCTAGAAAAGAGAAGATTAAGAGGGGATATGATAGAGACTTACAAGATCATGAAGGGCATAGAGAGAGTAGAGAGGGACATATTCTTCAAACTTTCAGAAAATAAAAAAACAAGAGGGCATTCAGAAAAGTTGAAAGGGGACAGATTCAAAACGAATGCTAGGAAGTTCTTCTTTACACAACGTGTGGTGGACACCTGGAATACAATTCCAGAGGACGTTATAAGGCAGAGTACGGTATTGGGGTTCAAGAAAAGATTGGACAAATTCCTACTGGAAATGGGGATAGAGGGGTATAGATAGAAATTTACTGCACAGGTCCTGGACCTGTTGGGCCGCCGCGTGAGCGGACTGCTGGGCGCGATGGACCTCGGGTCTGACCCAGCGGAGGCATTTCTTATGTTCTTATGTTCTTAATATAAGAGTATTGTAAGAAAATACTTCTTTACAGAAAGGGTAATAGATGTCTGGAATAGTCTCCTGGCGGAGGTGGTGGAGACGAAGACTGTTTCTGAATTCAAGATAGCATGGGACAGGCATGTGGGATCTGAGAGAGGACCCCTCATGAGACCCCTGAGATCAGGACTAAGAAATTGGGCCTACCTAGGAAAAATGGATTCTAAAGACTTCATCTCTGATACAAAAACTGCCTGAACTATGAACAACATGAACTTTGAACAATATGCAGACAGCTGCTGTGGAAAATTCCAAGAAAAAAACACTGGTGGCCACAGCAGGTCAACATGATCTGCCCTGTATAGATAGTTACAGGGTGGAGGCTGGAAATAACTCATATGACCTAAGAACACAACAAGCTAAAGGAACTGATAACCACAATATCCAAGACAGCAGAAGCAAGAATGGCTACTGAGAAGGGAGGGGCCCATGTCCAAATGGTCTAGGACAGGGTTAGGCAATTCCAGTCCTCGAGAGCCTGAGCTAGATCTGGTTTTCAGGATATCCACAATGAATATGTATGAGATGGATTTGCATGCACTGCCTCCTAAATCTATCTCATGCATATTTATTGTAGATATCCTGAAAACCGGACCTGGCTCCGGTTCTCGAGGACCGGAATTGCCTACCACTGGTCTAGGATAAAGTACCAAAAACACCCTGTCATGGGAAATAGGGAAGTCATTTGTGACACCACCAAAGTCTTGGAATGACCCAAAGTTACCTGACATGGCAACCAATTAGTAGTTTGAAAGTGTAATAACCAATCAGACTGACTATGTATCCACCAATCAAAGCAGCCATGTAATATTCTATAAACAAGCAAGCTTAATGTATCCAAGCCAGAGTGGATTGAGACTTCTACAAACTTGCTAGCCTTTGGTCGTCTCCTCCACTTGGCACATTTGCTGTATATTCATCTTATTGATGCAAATGTTGTAAACTGACTTTTTGACTTATTAATTTAACATCTATTTGATGCAGCATATGTGTTGTAGTTGTCATTGTCAATAGACAGTAAAGGTGAGCATCCACTATCTCCTCCTCTTAGGGAGAGGAGGAGATAGTGGATGCTGCAGATGGGCAGACTGGATGGACCAATTGTCCTTTATTTGATGTCATGTTTCTATTACCCTGTTCAACGTTTTCACTCATAACTTGATTTAAGCTTCAAGAAGCTACTTACAAAAAGCAATCCGTAGAAGCTGGAAGCTCCTTGAAGTTTGTAGAACCAAGATGATTATTTTGCATGTGAATCTGTAAGATTCCACCAAGGATCAGGTCTCCGTCCTTATGGTACATGGACATGGACAAGTCTTGTCTGATTTCCAGGTTAAACCCAGTAGCTTGATTCACAGCTTTCTCAAATAGATGAGCAACAATCAGAAACATGAAAGAGAAAAGGATCAACATAGCGCTTCCCGGAGTCAGATTTTCCAGGCTTAGGTGCTGGTGATGTAGTTTTTTTTAATTATTTGACCAGATGAGCCAGATATACCATTCTTGGGCCACCAAGCTATTGGCATGGCTGTGAGATTCATACGCATTGATGGAGATGTGACCATCTCCCAGTGAGAGGAATACTGTCTGACTCTTTACACAGTCCCCAAAACAGCTCTTTAAAAGCAAAACCAGCTCTTTAAAAGCTGTGTGGAAAAACAACCAGGTATTCTCCTCTGTGATTTCATACAAAATGTAAACCACCATAGAATGACCTTGATCCAAGGTCAACAATCTAACTAACACTTCAGAGCAGTAATCAGGAGGAACTGTTATTACAATCCTGTGGGGCACAACGAGATGAAAAACAGACTTTTATACACAGGTGCAGTAAAGAGGAGTTTCCAAGAAAAGGACAACATCTGGATTTCTGTTTAGCTGATGTGGGCAGAAGTCAAACTTAGGCACTTTAGCCATTTAAACCTACTCTCTGCCTATTGTTCCCCAACATGTTCTGTGAGCACCCAACTGCACTCCAAAATATACTGGGCTAGATTCAATAAATGGCCCCCCAAAGTAGGCTCCAGAATGATCCGTGCTAAGCTAGAACTTCGTAAAAGACTCACTGCATGGAGCGTCCTATTTAGAATACAAGTGTAGTGCGTTTATAGTAGTAAAAGATGTGTAAAGTTAGGCACCTAGATTGATACACCTAGCCAATCTAGGAGCTTTAATTGGCGCCAATAACAAGCAACTAGCATCTCATAACTGTCTTAAAATTAATTGGATGGTAGGTGCCTAGGCATGGTCAGGGGGCAGTTCATGGGCGTGTTTTTCATGTACGCATCTGTTTTGGACTTAGGCGCCGGTATCTAGGCCAAGAAAACCCTAGCATAAATAGGGGGCCTCTAAGGTACGGTTACCAGATTTTCTTTCAGGAAAATCCAGATCCATGGCTACATCCCCAAGACAGCCCAGATCCCCCTCTGTCACACCCTGTTCTGCCCCCCCCAGCCCCGCCCCAGATGGCATCCGGATATGCATGAGTACTGGCCCAATTCAGAATTTGGTTATGTATATGCAAGAGTCTGCGACCAGGAAGTAATGTCAGAGGACGAGTCGAGGCTGGCGCCCCCATCAAGACAGCACCCAGAGCGATCCACCTCTGCTACCACACCCTCTTTGGAGTTACATGCATAATGAAGGAGATGCACATGTTATAGAATAGGGTGCAGGGCAGGTCCAATTACTGCCAAGAGCTCATTAACAACAGTTGTTGACTGATATCACCTAATTGGCTAATTAGTTTACTCCTGGATCTGTGATCCACACTCATATTTGCATGACGAAATTTCTGCAACCTTGGAATCTGGGAGACCGCAGCCTCAATTCTTTACATGGCGCCTAAAACATAGGTACTGAGGAACGTGGCGCATAGCGCATTTCAATCTTAAGTTAGACACCTGAGAATGGAATGGATACAGCACCGTTCACGGAACAAAGCGTTTATGAACAACTTGAAAAATTGAAGGTGGAGAAATCTGTGGAACCGGACGGGATCCATCCCAGGATATTGAGGGAGGTCCGAGAGGTTCTGGCGGGTCCTCTTAAAGATTTGATAAAAAAATCTTTAGAGATGGGAGAGGAGCAGATGTGGTCCCTCTTCACAAAAGGGATGATGCGAGAAACTACAGTCCAGTAAGCCTCACTTCAGTTATTGGGAAAATATTGGAAATGTTGCTGAAGGAAAGGATAGTGAAATTCTTAGAATATAATGGATTCCAAGATCCGAGGCAACATGGATTTACGAGGTAAATCGGGCCAAATAAATCTGATTGAATTCTTTGACTAAGTAACCAGAGAATTGGATCAAGGATGTGCGCTAGATGTAATTTACTTAGATTTCAGCAAAGCCTTTGATATGGTTCCTCATAGGAGGCTCTTAAACAAACTCCATGGGCTGAACTTAGACCTGGATTAGAAGCTGGTTGATGGACAGACGCCAGAGGGTGATGGTTAATGGAATTTGCTCGGAGGAGGGAAAGGTGACTAGCGGAGTATTTCAGCGACAGGGCCGTATTTAGATGAAAAGAGGCCTTAGGCTATTCCACTTATGAGGCCCTTTCAACTCCCATTTTTAAGTTTGTAAATTACATGAGAGATAATAAAATACATCATTACTGTGATAAATATCAATATGTGCGTCCTTCCTCACCTCACCCCCCTCCGATGCCCGCCTGCCTCCCACCCCCCTTCTATTGAACACCCCCCATGCCATCCTGCCTGCCTGCCTTCCATTAAACCCCCCCACCCCCTCCGATGCCAGCCTGTCTGCCTTCCATCCCCCTTCCACTGAAACCCCCCCGATGCCATCCTGCCTGCCTGCCTTCCATTGAACCCCCCCACCCCCTCCGGTGCCAGCCTGCCTGCCTCCCATCCCCCTTCCACTGAACCCCCCTCCCCCCCCGATGCCAGTCTGGGCCGCCCTGTCCTGATGGATCCACATTTTGCCTTTCTCCCTGCAGGGCTGGGCTTTGCCCAGCTGTTTCTGTACTGTCATCTTTCCCTCCCCGATCCTCCTCCCAGGGCAAGAAAAAGAAAGGGAGAAGCCGAGTCGGCGCCCCGTTGCGGCCGAAGCCGGTTCCGATCCCGAAGCGGAACCGAGGTAACCGGGGAGCGGCTAAAACCTGAACCGGAGGCAGGATCGGACCGGGGACTGGCGCGCGCCCCCACCTGGGGCTGAGACTGATTCCCCTCTGGAGCCGGGAAAAGGGGGGGGGGAGAGAGGAGCAGCGGGATCCGATCCGGAGCTGGAGCACGTGTACAATTCGGATTCCTCATCCCCTGATTAATTTTGATGAGTCGCTGGCGCAGGCGCCGTGAGGAGTGACACAGAAGCACACCTCACGCCACCAGGACTCACGATATTTCAACAACGCATGCGCGCTCTAGGATTTTATTATTTATGATATAATCATGAAAATTTAAAATAAAGCACGTAATATACATTTTAAAATATGCAAATTAAAACATGTTAAGAACTTACTTAGAATTCCGCGAAATGAAGATATTGTCACAAAACAATTTTTCAATCTAATATAATAAAACGGTAAGCCGTGCATGCGCACTTCCTATGCGTGCGTCCGTTTTCCGTGAGCTGAAGCGATCCATATGAAGTGCGCGTGCTCGGTTTATGGGTCTGCCCTCACAATGCAAGACAAGTTCACATGCGCGCCCTTCCCTGCTCTCCACCTGCGGAGCGGCGGCTGCCGGCCGCTAGCACCCCCTGCCCTCTCCATCGCCTCCCGGCTCCAGCGGCGTAGGCAGCACTATAAACACGCTGCTTCGCGCCCTTCTCTGCTGATTTCCTCTGCCGCGTCTTTGATGACATCATCGGAGACAGACGCGGCAGAGGAAATCACCAGTAGAAGGCCGCAAAGCAGCGTGTTTAAAGTGCTGCCCGTGCGGCTGGAGCCCCGAGGTTTGTCGGCGGTGGGAGGGTCAGGAGCAGGCCGGATTGACAACGGCAGTAAAAGAAGGGGGAGGGGTTGAACGGAACAGGGAAGAGAAGGTAAGAGAAGGGAAAGGGGGAGTGGGGGAAAATCCTGCTACTGCTTCTACACAGGAAAGGGGGGGATAGGAGGGAAATGCTGTTGCTGCTGCATAGGGAAGTGGGATGGAAATGCTGCTGCACAGGGAAATGGGGAAAAAAGACAGACAGACAGCGGGAGGGAGGGAGACAGAAAGAAAGAAAGACACAGGGGCAGGGAGAGGGACAGAAAGACAGACAGAGAAAAGGGGCCAGAGAGAGAGTCATCGGGAGAAGGAAAGGGGGCTGCTTTGGGGGGAGGGGTGTGCTTGGGGCAAGCAGCTTTGCTCTGGGGGGAAGACAGAATGGGCCATGGAAAGACAGGGAGAGGGATAGGGGGCTGCTTTGGGGGGGAGGGGTGTGCTGGGGGGAGACAGAAGGGGCCATGGAGAGATAGGGAAAGGGGGCTGCTTTGGGGGGAGGTGTGCTGGGAACAGATAGCTTTGCTCTGGGGGGGAAGACAGAAGAGGGCCATGGAGAGACATTTGGGGGGGAGGTGGGTGCTGGAGGCAGACAGCTTTGCTCGGGGGGGGGGAGGGGGAGACAGAAGGATACAGACAGCGGCCAAGGAGAGAGAGATAAAGAAACACAGACAGACAGACACATCTATTCTAGCACCCGTTAATGTAATGGGCTTAAAGACTAGTAGTCTATAAACACTTCACTAAAGTATTGAACCTACTGAACTCAAAAGGCGAGAATCAAATGATCGTGTACGCAATCCTAAAATAAGAATCTTTTCTAATAACATTAACACGTGTTTCATATTATCGAAGTAGCACGAATATAACAACGTCGGGATATCAATAGGTCTGTTCGTTTGTCTGTTCCAATCTACACCAATCTGCACTTTATTTATGCAAGAACAAACCAGAGCTTAGTAGCATAAGGCACGTCAATATTTGCCATAGCAATCAGTGAACGTATGAACTATACTTTGGTGCAATCTAGTATATACAAACGAACAGACCCAATGAGCCGAAAGCATTGATCTTAACCAATACATTTTTATGTTTGTTTATTCGTCATATGCGTAGAATTTCTCCTTATGTTCACTGTTTTTAGAATATTGTAATTTTAATTTTGCTAACAATTTGAATGTAGGCCCCTCTTGATCTTGAGGCCCTAGGCTGAAGCCTAGTTAGCCTATAGGAAAATCCGACCCTGCTCAGCGATTGATGCTGGGACCAATTCTGTTTAATATGATTGTGAGCGACATTGCTGAAGGGTTAGAAGGTAAGGTTAGCCTTTTTGCAGATGTTACCAAGATTTGTAACAGAGTGGACACCCCGGAAGGAGTGGAAAACATGAGAAAGGATCTGCAAAAGTTAGTAGAATGGTCCAACGTCTGGCAAATAAAATTCAATGCGAAGATGTGCAGAGTGATGCATTTGGGGGGTAGAAATCTGAGGGAACCGTATGTGCTGGGAGGTGATAGGCTGATAAGCACTGACGGAGAGAGGAACCTTGGGGTGATTGTGTCTGAGGATCTAAAAGCGTCTAAACAGTGTGATAAGGCGGTGGCTGTAGCCAGAAAGATGCTAGGCTGTATAGAAAGAGGAATAACCAGTGTTGATGCCCCTGTATAGGTTGCTGGTAAGGCCGCACTTGGAGTGTTGTGTTCAGTTTTGGAGGCCGTATCTGGTGAAGAATATATAAAGGCTTGAAGCTGTCCAGAGGAAGGCGACGAAAGTGGTAATGTGTTTGAACCAAAAGAAGTATGAGAAGAGACTGGAAGACCTTTTTTATTTTTTTAAATAAATCTTTATAAATTTTCAATTTGAGAACAGTGCATTAAATATATACATACAATTAACGTCATAGACAGCACTTACAATCGATCAATGAATACAGCAAAATATATTACCCCCCCCCCCTCCCTACCTCCGTGGATGTGCAAATCAAATAGGAAATAAAAGCATAATCCAACTAATCAGAGTTAACAAAATTCGTCAATGGACCCCATGTTAATTTAAATAGTTTATTATGGCACTATATTTCTGAAGGAAGAACAAACCAGGGGAAAACAACACAAACACAAATAGAAAGAAACCAAAATGGAATTGTCCAGATCAGAATGATGTGCACTAAAAATGTGTCCACCAACTCATCTGATAATGAGAAGATCTTTATTCCTATTTGCAATATTTAGCCCATTTTTCAAAAAAAAAAAAAAACCCCCAAAACAACAAAAACCCACTCATGGCCTGTTACAAAGAAAACACACATGAGCATTAAGACATGATACAGTAGAATCTCGGTTATCCGGCATTGGTGGGTTCCGGCAGCCGTCTTCAGCATCTTAACATTAATTTCAAGAATTGTACAATTACGAAAAGGGAATTTATATTTTTGTTCCAAAGAAATACGAGGATACCAAGTATTTCTTTCATCCCTAAGATACATAAGACGTTGAGCAGCCCGCCTGGTCGCCCCATAGTTAACACATGCCAATCAATTCTTGAACCCCTCTCAAAATTTATTGATTATTTTTTGTGAGATGAAGTTCCAAAGATTACCTCATTCATTAGGGATTCCTCTCACTTTTTGATGAAATTAAGACAACTAGATGTTAATATGCGGAACAAATGGTTGGTCACTTTGGATGTTGTCTTGTTGTACACCCAGATTCCACAGGTGGAGGCATTGTAAGTAATACAAGACACACTACAAAGTAGACATACCTTCCAACGTATTCCAATGGAATGTTTGATGAAAATGGCCCAATGGGTTATTCAGAATAATTATTTCCAATATTATGACCACTCTGGCACCATCGGTTGCCTCTTTATACATGGCTAGAATTGAAGAAAGATTGATATATGGTCCCAGATGGCATCCCCAGATTTTATTCTGGGAGCGGTTTCTGGATGACTTTTTTTTGATATGGCAGGATACGAGGGAACAACTGCAGGAGTTTTTTGAATATTTGAACTCGGTTGATCCAAATATTAAATTTACGATGATAAGTCATCAGACATGGATAGAATTTCTGGACATTGCCATTTATGTAGATGAGGGCCAAATCCACACTTCTCTTTATAGAAAACCGGTCACACGGAGCACGGTGTTGCATTTTGATAGTTTCCACCCATTTAAGTTACGTTTTTATTTACCCATAGGTCAATTTTTACATGTCCGGTGAGTATGCTCGTCTGTTGAAGATTTTAAGAGGCAAACTAATCTTCTTTGGGAGAGACTCCAGGATAGAGGATACCCGGAGAACTTCCCTAGGATAGCATACTCAAGGGGCACCACATTGGGTCAAAGTTGTAATTTCCAGAAGTATGGTAGAAGGATGCGAGTGACTGATGGCCAACACAAGAAGTGTGGGAGATGTCAGTGGTGTGTATCCATTATAGAGGGGTGGTTCTGGAGGGTTCAGGAACGGACATCACCTTGAGATCCAAAATGGATACAGATTGTAATTCAACATATATATGATAATTTGTCCCTATGGGTTAATATATATTGGGAGGACAAACAGGGTAATACGGGTTAGATTAATCGAACATAAATCGAGAATTACTAATAAGATCTCCCAGGCCCCCTTAGTGGACCACTGGGTTGCATGTAACCACAAGGTAGAGGAGATTAAATGGCGGGTCAAAGAAAGAGTAGTTGGGAGGGATTGTGGGAAAGATTATAGGAAACTTAATGAGATAGAACAGAGATACATTTTTATGCTAGATACAGTGGAACCACGAGGGTTGAACAGCGAGCTGGAGTGGGCTTCATTGATTGGTTAACAATTGGGCCAATGAGAGACAGGGGGAGGTAACAGATTGGTGACAAGGGATAGGAGGATTATTTAAACATCGGGGTAGAACGCCACCGCCATTTTTCTCTTACAAGTGAATCTAGAGTCGGATGGCAGCAGCAACCTTGGTAAGACAATTTAACATTACTTTGGAAGATAGTAAGTGACAAACATAGGGGGCGGAGGGAGCAGTATTTGAACGAGAACATAACAGCTTCCTTCTCTTTAATATGCAGGGAGACCCTTGATAAAGGGTATCAACGCGAAACATGTCGGGTCTGACTCCCAGGTTTTGGCGGATGAAAAGATAAGTGCATATAATTTTAAATGAACCAATATAAAATATTTAAGGTTATTTATACAAAAATTATTAAAAATTTATACAAGTTATCTATATAGAAGAACATATGAATGCGGAACAGCCAATGATGAATGGCACCACGTAATTCTTTCCGCAGGTAGAAAAGCACAGCGGTGGAGTGGTGGGGCTGAGGCTTCCTCATTTATTTACTGACTCACCAAGAAGAAGGTATAAAATCTTGGTCCCCATTTTTAATGTGATATTTCAACATTTTGGACTGGTATTAAGGACACGAGAGCATAGCCATATGTATTTGGGCTATTATTGCACTTTAAGACATGTGTATTGACATATTTTATTTCATATTATACTCTTTCTGGCATTCATATTTTGATGGTTTTAATTTATAGCCCAATTATAGCTTTATAATCTTTTATGTCTTTCCTACATGCATTTTGGGTTAACGTTTTATTTATAAATATTTTTATTCATTAAATTTATGATTATGGATGTCCTTATATAGGCTTATTTTATCTATTTTCTTAACAATATGGTTATGTGTTGTAGTAGTGTTAGGATGTCAATACATGCTCTTTTTACGTTTCTATTGATATTCATCCTCTAATACCGCTTTTACAAGATTACGCATGCCTGTATTTTATAAGTATTTTCTTATTTGTTCTGATTTGTCTTAATTTCTGAACGTTATTACCTTCTATCACACTGTAATTGAGATAGTTATGTTTCAATGAGACGACATTTGATACTTCATACTGTTCTACAAGAGTCTGTAAGTGGCATCATTATCTTTCTCAGCATAATCTGTTGGATTAGTGGTGTTCTTCACATTTCTCATTTCATTGTTCCGTCAAAGGTTTAATTCACTATTTATTTTATTTTCATATATATTGTTCAATGTTGGTTCCCATCTTTCTTCATATTATTGGTTTTTGTTAAAGTGTCATTTATTTCTAGTTTCATCCTACTCTTCATCTTTTTTCAAATCGTGCACTCAGCACTTGCTGCTCTTACCCTTCATGGTCTGTCGTGAACAATGATGACACTTAGGCGTTTATGAACTAGAGTGGAATTTATTTTGGCCGCAACCATAACAGCACCATTACATCAAACTGTTATCAACTGAACAGAATAATAAATCATGAACGGTGATGAACTGTACACTGTTACTACCGAACATCTGAAAATGACATAACACTCAATGTATATCACTTATAGCACAACCGATGATGAGGCGCACAGCATATGCCTCTCTTCCCGCACAATGTGGGGTGCCGTACAAGCTTCCCCGGCTCACCGGACCCAGCCCATTCAAGGAGGTGTCCCCTCGTCAGCGGTACGTTGCTGTAAAGATCATGGCCTGGCCTCCCTGCCGTCCAAGCAAGGTGACGTGCCCCATGTCTTAACCACTGTAAAGATGTATGTCTTCTACTCATATGCTGTGCTTACCTGCCACTACCTGTGATAGCGAAACCTCGCTTATCGCGGGTTCCCCCCAAGTGTCATGGCTGCGTCCCCGCACGTAGTAGCGTAGCCTCTATGCTATCCTGGACCGTACTGGTGAATATATCCAAGCCTATGTCGGAGAGGTGTACCCCATCCGGCCGGTATAGATCCGGACAACTGTCCTCGAGCAAGTCATGAGCTAGCGATAACCCCCGGACTGTAGGTATAAATTTTGCCATCCATTTGTTGAGTTTCTTGCGAGTTCTCTCCACGGCCGTGTGAAACCTCACCCCTTTCTATACCAAGCGGGGTATAATGTGGGACCACATTAAGGTTGTGTGGGGAAGCATGCCAGCTAAGGATAAACAATCGGTCTGCATTTTCTTGACTAACAGGACACTGTTTGTTGATGTGAGATCGTTTCCGCCCAAATGCATGGTCTCGGGACTCAAGAACCTCCCATATGAGGAAAGACTGAAAAAACTGCAGATATACTTGCTCGAGGAACGTAGAGAGAGGGGGGACATGATTGAGACGTTTAAATATATCACGGGCCGCATCGAGGTGGAAGACAATATCTTCTTTCTTAAAGGACCTTCGACCACAAGAGGTCATCCGCTGAAAATCAAAGGCGGGCAATTTCATGGCGACGCCAGGAAGTATTTCTTCACCGAAAGGGTGGTCGATCATTGGAATGAACTTCCACTGCAGGTGATTAACGCTAGCAGCGTGCTCGATTTTAAAAAGAAATGGGATATGCATGTGGGATCTCTAGCGGGGTGAAGTCTGGGGGTGGGTCATTAGCGTGGGCAGACTTGATGGGCTATAGCCCTTTTCTGCTGTCATATTCTATGTTTCTATTGTGTGTGGACGGCATCGGGACCGTAGGGCCCATAGAATCGATGGCATGAGCTGGTCCCATAACATTCCCCTAGTCCCCATCCAACTGACCACTGCTTCGGTCATCGGGAACCCTAGATTCTCACCCCCTGGTCTCACCAGGGTCCCTCTCTGGGCCCAATGCACAAAGGAGTGGCCGCATATCTAAATGTGCTTCTGAAAACCTGTAATGCACAGATGGAAAAGGTTAGTTGGAGTAATGTTGACAGGAAGAATTCAGTTGGCCGGGAGTGGTCGTATGTATTTTCGAAATGCATTGGACTTCCATCTACCCATGACTTTAATTTGATGGTCAGATAAGCCATTCTCTGCGGCGGTGGCAGCTGCTCCAATGCAGAAGGAGTGAGTGCGGAAATACTTGTCCTGCATACCTAACCTGGTCAATGAGAGGTGTAAAATTCTAGCAAATTGAAAACGTGTCAGCGGGGAACCGTTGGCATGCAGTAAGAGATGACCAGGACCCACTGGCCTATGAGACATGTAACATAGAAGGTTGTGTATGGGGCAAGCTATGGGCACGGCAGAGGTGGCTAGTGATAGCCAGGCCCCTTTGGCTAACTGGTCTGTTTTAGATCTAGGTATCCTGATGGCCAAGGTGTCCTCTGTGAAGCGAACATTGGCTAGTAACATGCTGCTGAATGCTCCCGGACGTTTGGAAGTGGGGACCAGTTCATTCATGCGTAGTGCTCCATGGAAAGCCAGTGAATAGGCACATCGAAAGAGAGTAACTTCATATGCATCGTGGCATACCCTCGGCAGTATTTGTAGGAGCATGACTAGATTGTCGAGTGAAATTGGGAGCCGGCGGTCAGGAAGGGATGGCTGCTCACGCTCCCAGCCCTTCATCAAGCGTCGAACAACGATGGCCTTAGTTGGATTTGGGGCGCCCACTGCGTTGGTGAAGAAACTAATTTTCTTCACTAACGTGGCCGCTATCCTAGTCCTTTTCGTGCCAGCCATCTTGGATTGCAAGATGAAGTGTACTAGGGAGTGCACCGTGCAATCTCTCCTGGCCACCGTGATTTAGGAGTCAAATAACTGAATATATCTGCGCCGTGTGGATTCCGATAGCGAGTTCAGCATCAGCTTCCAAACCTCGGGGGGCCAAAGCGCCATACTTCTTCTGGAATCGGAGTCGGGTGCGGGTCTGCTGCCGGGGCCAATGCCCGGAATGCGGACATCTTAAAACGAGATAAACAATCAGCGATAGAGTTTTGGGCCCCGGGTATATGCTGAGATTTGATAGTAATGTTGTAATGTAAGCATAGCAGCACTATGTGTCTCAACAGGTTTATAATGGGTAGGGAGTTGGCGGTCAACCTATTAATGGCTTCAACTACTGCTGAGTTGTCTGACTTAAACACGATGGACTTATGTGCTAGCTGTACTCCCCATATGCGTAAGGCTACCATATGGGGAAAAGCTCGAGGAATGTAATGTTCTTGGTGATGCCTGAGCTAAGCCACAGAGTAGGCCACCTGGCTGAGGACCATGACCCCTGAAAGTAGATACCTAATCTCTCACTGTCCGCCGCGTTGGTGTATAGGTGTATCGCATCGGCTGTTTCGGTAGACGCTTGCAAAAGGCGAGTCCATTAAAGTTGCTGAGGAATGAGTCCCATACCTTGAGGTTGTCCCTAATAGCTCCTGTGATTCTGATGTGATGGTGGGGCTTTGAGGACCCTGCTGTAGCTCTGGCTAGGCGCCTGGCAATAACTTTGCCTATGGGAATCACCCTGGTGGCAAACCCTAACAAACCCAGAAGTTCTTGGAACTGGCGTAAAGTGGCCTTTCTCCGTGTACTCATGTCTTGTATTGCTCTATGGAGTTTACAGATTTTGTTGGCCGAGAGGCGGGAAACTTGGTTGATGACGTCTAGCTCGATGCCTAAGAAAGTGAGTACATTAGTGGGCCTACTGTTTTGTCTTGGGCTAAGGGAATTCCGAAGTGGATGGCAAGCCGATGGAATGACGCCAGTAAATGGTCACAGTCCTGGTGACTCTGTGCGATGAATAAGAAATCATCTAGATAATGAACTTCTAAACCCCGAGATGTTATCTGGCCAAATACCCAAATGATGAATGTGCTAAATTGCTCGAAGTAAGCACAGGAAACCGAACAGCCCATGGGCATACATTTATCAAAATAGAACTGACCTTTCCAACAAAATCCTAATAAGGGGAATGAGTCGGGGTATACTGGCAAAAGCCTAAACACAGATTCTATGTCGACCTTTGCTAGCATGGTGGTGGGGCCGGAGTGTTTGATGAAGGATATGGCTTGGTCTAATGATGTGTACTGGACAGAGCATAATGCTGGATCGATGAAATCGTTAACTGCGGCCCTTGCCGGGTAGGAGAAGTTATGGATGAGCCGGTACTTGCCCGGCTCTTTCTTTGGTATCACACCGATGGGAGAAATAATGAGATTGGAGAAAGGAGGGCTGTCAAAAGGGCCCGCTATCCGACTGAGCTGTAATTCTTTGCCAATCTTATCCTGGACTACTTGGTTGTGTGAATGACAAGAGACAGCGTTCTTAGGGGGCTTATGCACCTGGTTGAGCGGTCCTGTGTAAGGTATAGAGAAACCATTGGTAAAGCCTTTCTTAATGGCCCGCGCGTCTTCCAACCGTGGGTATAACCGCTACCAGTGGAGTAATGCGTTAGGCTTGATGAGGGAGGGGGCCAGTTCCTTCAATGTGTGGAGGGGCGGGTTGTGTAAACATTCTTCGGTCTCTACCATTTCTGCAGTGGATGGATGGGTGTGTGCCTCCACAAGTGTTGCAGGCATGTTTGTATTTACAGTTGGGCCACGTACAATGGCCATTATTAAATTGCCTGCAAGTACGTCTCCCTATGGGCTGGCCCGCTTGGCAATGAAAGTGTTGCGGCTGCATCAGTGGTCTGCCTCCCGGCCCTTGAGGCCAGTTGGGGAATCTATCCGGGAATCTATCGGGTTGGAATGGCCATAATGCAGACATTTCGTCCATCCATAAATCAAAGACTCTGTGTTTCCATGTGATGGACTTGTTCTCGGCCATACTTTTACGGAATTTTATGTCATAATTAAGCCATGCCCAACCCCCATATTTTTTTGTGTGCCCGAATGATTGTGTCCGAATATCTGATTAGATAGGGACTCATATCCAGCTCTCGTTCAACGATCACGCTCATGAATACATGAAACGCGGATATCCAGTTAGCTAAGGATTTATAGATCTTTGGCTTCCTCTCTCTCTCTAATTGGATGTAGATCCAATCTGTCTCCACATAATAGTCTTCATCTGGCTCTCTCTGCAATAGGGAAAACATGTCCAAATAGTCTCTCCTCCATATTTTTTCTTTGATTGCCCTAGGGACCACTGAAGCAAGCGTGGTTACCCCACATGTAATATCGGCATTTCCCCTGCTATCCGGGGGATCTAGGTCTACTATGGGAGATATACCCAGTGCCTCAGAGGGAGGGGTTGTCCTGGACCTCTCAAAGTTAGACAATGCATCCCATATCACTTGTGCTAATGCAACATGGTCCCCAACTAGCCCACTAGTAGAGGGCACTGCCGCCTCCGTATAAGAGGGGCCATTATTACAGTCAGACCTGCCCGAGTCCTTACCCTGTGAGCTGGTATTCTGCGGTGATAGGTGGGCAGAGTAAAAGAGCGACCTCCCTTCTGCTCGCCCCTATTACATTACATTAGTGATTTCTATTCCGCCATTACCTTGCAGTTCAAGGCGGATTACTTCCAAACTAAAACAAGAATTACATTTCAACTTGAAGTAATAGATTAAACGATGAGATAAAATTTTAAGGGAGAATTATGGGTTTTAGATAATGTTTGATAACTAGAAAAATTAGAGAGTACTAAGGGTTTATAGAGTGTTGGGTGTTGGGTAAGATTGTTGTGCTGGATAGGTTTAACGTGTTTTTTGAAGAGAATGGTTTTAATTTCTTTCTTGAAGGTTTTGTAATCTGTGGATGAAGATAACAGAGTGGTGAGTTGTTTGTCCAACTTAGCTGCTTTGGAGGCTGTTAGGTTGTCATAAAGTTTTTTTCGTTTGACATTTTTGGATGGTGGATAATAGAATAGTGAATGGGTTCTTCTGTGTCTGATTGGGGAGGAATGATCCTAACCCCCCCCTCCCCACGCCTGTTGATTGGCCTACTTCTCTCCCCCCTTCCCCTCCCCCCACCCACCCTTTTGCAGAGGCTTCAGCTGATTTGGCCGCGCTCCTCCCTATATGGAGCTTGTTCTTTCCCACGGTTTTCCCTTTCTGATATGTATCTTTTTTGTTACTGAACTTGGGACACGCCCCTTAAACCACCGTAGTTTTAATCATTTTTCTTTTTACTTTTCATTGTTTTTTCCAATTTTACTTTTTCAGAAGTGTCCACTATTTAATATCAGTTAGTATTACTTTGTTTGTTCTTTTTTGTCTTTCCTCTTATTCATGATATGCTTATCAACCTATCACAAGCCATTATAGAAGTGTAGCCCTTTCGTTACTTATTTTGGAACACGCCCCTAGGCCAATCGCAGCTCTCCACGCTTTAGACAGCCCCTTTTTTATCATCTGAATCCCGTGGCATTCTTGTTTTGCTTCGATATCCATTTTCAAGTTTCAAGTTTCAAGTTTATTGATTTTTGATATCCCGATCATAAAACAAATATCTGACCGGTTAACAATAAAAAAAAATTTTTAAATGGGAGAGTAAGAACTAGTTATTGGTGTGTTGGAAAAATCAGCAGGCATAACAGTCAACCAAGCAATTTTGCGCTGGAACTGTCAGCTCGCATTTATCTGATTACAGCATAGGCTTTTGGTAAGTACTAACTTTCGTTTGTTTATTTGGTAGTTTGCACTTTTATATTTATTTTTTATCTTTAGGTTTCTCTGACTCTTATAGTCTCAGTCGGCCTTTTTATGCTTTAGACACTTTGAATTGTCACTTAATCTCTGGCCTTTTCTCGCTCTCTAGATATTATAAGATTGCAATGTGAAGAGTGCTTTTCAGCCTTGGTCCATTATACACTTACTTTTATGAAAAAAAATTTTTGTCTTTTCTTTTTTTCACTTGGTGCTTTTTAAACATATTATTATGTCCCTTATCTATATATTTTCATCATGGTTTTTATATATTCCTTTGGAATTCACTTGTTATGGTATTAAATGAATTTGATTACTTTTTCTCCACATATATCTATCCCATCTTCTGGTTTCTCAAGGAATTTTTATCCTATTCTTTTTCTCTTCATTATATATAGTCTTATAGCGCAATCTATGTGATTGTATTAACTGTTTAATAAAGAAATTGTTTTGATTTTTGATTTTAATATATGTCCATGAAGATTTTATTTCTATTTTAGTTCATTATCAATTTAAATTGCGGTTTGATTCAAAACCATATCAACCATGGTAGGTCCCCCCAGTTTCATCTCATTAATTCATTTCTTTGTTTTTTGTGTTCTGTTCTAGGTATAGCACTCTGCACCTTTTAAGTACACCAAATTGCACATTAGCACTTTCATTGGCTTTTAAGTTTTCTGTGTTTTCATACTTTACACATATATGTTTTAAATCACACTTTTATCCTATGCACTTCGCATGTTTTCATGCATTCACACCTTTTATGTATTATTTCTTCAGACTATGATTTTTCACCACATTATACAGATTATTACTTATCACTTTAGCACACCGCATGTCCAATAATTGCATATGAATTGCATGTTCTTGGTTATTTTTTTTATTTTTATTTACATTTGTTATTACCCCTGAGGAAGGCGTGCTTACCGAAACACGGACCTTGTCGGGTCCCTTAGTTTATAAAAAGGTAGTATCTTTGACCGCATATAACATTTGATATAATAAACATAGCCTGCATCTTGTACAGATTGTCTGCAGTTTTTTCTTGTTTTGTGTTTGCAACTCTGACTGGTGCCATTCAAGAAATGACACCAGTCAGGTATACCTCTGATCAACTGTATCCTTCTGCTTTCCTTCTAATGCTAGTCCTTTGCCCTTCTCTATACATTCTCCATTACCGGTACTTTTCTTAAAAAACAAATTCCTATAATGCACCCCATCGGATTATCCTATTGACTCTGCTCTCCCAGTACAACCACTATTTTAATCTTTCTACAGGTTCATTTCTTCAGTACTGGAGGGTAGAATATAAAGTTCGTGACTTTAGTTATACTGTTTTACATACTGGTTTTCCAATTAAATGCTCCCTTATGTTCATCTCGGGCCTCAGCAGAATAATGTAGCACTTTGGAATAAAGATACAGCTCAACAGTCCTGTACTAGATAACAGCATTGCAAATATCTCCACAGTTACCATGTATTTGTCCTTTGTACTCAGGTAAACCGGGATGAAGGACACCCAAACACTGCAGAACACCAGCATACTGAAAGTGATCAATTGGGCCTCATTGAAACTGTTAGGTAAACGTCTGGCTAAGAAAGCAACAATGAAACTTAATATAGCCAATAAGCCCATATACCCGATCACACTGTAAAATGCAAAGAGGGAGCCTTCATTGCATATTAATATCATCCTACTAGGATCTGTCTGTATGTCGTAGTCTGGGAATGGGGGAGAGATGAGTAACCACGCAGTGCAGATCAGAACTTCACCCAGGGAGCACAGAAGGACCAAGAAGCTGAGTGCTCTGGACCCCACCCATTCCCTTAACCTGCTTCCAGGCTTTGTGGCTTTGAAAGCAATGACAACTGTGATGGTTTTTGCCAGGACTGCAGAAACAGAGACTGAGAAAATGATCCCAAAAGCAGTTTGCCGGAGCAGACAGGTCAGCTTCTCCGGACGCCCAATGAATAGCAAGGAACAGAGGAAGGAGAGCATGAGGGAGAGGAGGAGAATGTAGCTGAGATCCCGGTTATTGGCTTTCACTACAGCAGTCTCTCGATATTTAAGAAATATTCCTAGAGTTCCAGCAGTGATTGCACATAATACAATGGCTAAGGAAGCCAAAGCCGCACCCAGTGGATCCTCGTAGGAAAGGAACTCGATGGTTCTTGGAATGCAGCCGTCTCGCTTCTTCTTGGGCCACTGGTCATCGGGACATTTCAGACATTTTTCCATATCTAAAAATGAACTGTATTTTTGTCAGAATTTGAATAAAATATGCTATTTTTATATTTAAATTTTTTTATTTTAGTTTGAAAACTAAGAACAAATATATACAAAACAGTCATCTGTAAAACAAATATCAAATATTCATTTCAAGAGAATTCTAAGTTGTGTATTTCCGTGTGGGAGAGACAAGGCGGATTTGAAACGATAAGCCCACACCTTGGTCCAAAGAGTATCAGTCCTGCATTTCCCTAGAAGAGTTTTCCCATGAGTCCATATAGCGAAAACGAGAAGGTGCTATTTGTAAGGGAACAAATTTAAGTCTGAAGCTCACATTTTGATACATTCACTAAAAAGGAACAACAATATTTGGGTCAATATTCATCCACCATGGTCAGCATTTTTTTTTCTTCAACACCAGCTGTGGCAATTAAACAAAACTCATATATTCAGTGCCAATATCTGCTGATTCTGCAGCCCTTTCATCCAGATATTTCTCCACCCACCGCCTCAGTACTATCTGGATTTTCAGCTGTGCTTTACAAATCAGTGGTAGCATTGGCTAGGGGAATTATCCAGATGAAGGTGGAAAGAAATTTTTTAACAGAGCACCTATCATAAAAGGGTAAGAAATTGGCCTACTTATGAGGGTACTATTTCATTAGGAAAAGAGTCGTATAACGCTTGTAATTCTGAATCTACGGTTCATTGACTGGGTTAATCACACGAAGGATTATTTTACATGAGCAAAGTATATGCATCATGGCACATACTTTTCAACTAGGCAGTATTTTTGGAAGGGTTTTTACACATGTATGTTACCATGTAATTTACAGCTTAAAGTTGCTGCCCTGTAATGGAATTATTCCCATTATAGCTTCATTATCCAGGTAATTACTTTTGAATATCAGGCTCAAGGAAAGGGAGAGGGTGGAATCGGGAATAGTCTGTGAAAATATTTCTTTACATAAAGAAAACTTTCCTCTTTTACAAAGCCGTGCAGCCACAGCTCAGTAATTCCCAGTGGGCTTCAGTTCTGTTACCACAGTAATCGCCTTCATAAGTGACCCGAATGATTAAAATGTACCTGTGGAGCCACACAGATAAAAGAGCACAACAAAGGAGTATACCCAACTGTGTACCCTTTTGTGCGTCCTGAAGAATTATAATCTACTATTTGGTTGAGCTCTTTGTTCTTTATCTGTATGTGTATTAGCATTGGTCTTCTCGTTTATTCTTGTTTAAAATTTCTGGAATAGAATAACTGTGAATGTCACAATACAAACAGACTCATTTTGGTAAAGTTATCAACCATCACAATAACTTCTCTTGTTAAAGCAGGAGCTTTTAAGTGTTCCTAAGATAGCAGTTATGTGAAAAATACAAGCTATGGAATGACACTTCACGAGAAACCAAATTCTCGTTTGTTTGCTGTGGTGTTTTATTGGTTTAAATACTGTCATATTGATTTTGTTTTAATATATGATATCAGTTTACCTTTATTTATTGTGCATGTGAAGTAGTAACAATGGATGGGTATAAACATAACAGACAAAGTGAAATGAAGTTTCTTCATTTTTTTTATTTTATTATATCCTTTTTTTTTTTTTCTTGGTTACTGTTTTTCTTACCTGTTGCATTGGAGAACTCTCCCTCAGCACAAGGGACACAGTCATAGCAACATTTCGGGCTCCCCTCTTTGGGAGCCTTCCTGTATCCTGGCCTACAGCTCTTGCTGCACACAGAACGAGGAGTCTGAGGAACAAAAGCATGGACAACTTGTGAGCATTCACAGGAGACGGCTTCTATTTCCCATGCCCACATAATCCCAGAGTCATTTTGAGAAAGACATAAGATAAAGGTTTCCCTTCTCTTATTCTGCTTCTTCTAGGTATTTCTGACAAAGGTATGTATCATTCAGATTTTGAGGTGCGTGGTTGGAAAGGGAGAAAGTGACCACAAGGGGAGTGTGTGGGGGGGGGGTGATTACTTAATCGCTCAGTTTGGGTATCTTTTTAACAGATGCTTTTAAAACAGGTCTAGCTCCGAACATTTAAATTCTGTCCTGGACATCTTTTTGAAAGCTTCAATTATCCCTGCAAGATATCCAAGTCTAAGCATGCCCAAAGCCCACCTATAGCACACCACCAAAACAACACTCTTGAATTTTGGATGCACAGTAGCTGGGACGCCTCTCCAAATGTCCTGAAAGTTGGTTTTGAAAATTGGCACTTGGACATCCTGATAATTAAAACGTCCAAGTGCCAGTGTATGCCGTTTTTGGATGTCAACTATATTATCAGAATTAGCTAGGTGAAGTAAACATATTAATCATAGAATAACCTTCATCTAACCGTGAACACAACAGCAAATCAGCCAAAGCAAAGTATCCAAGACCGCGATCAAACCAGCAAATCAGCCAAAACAAAGTACCCAAGACGGCAATCAAAATGAAGTATCCAAGACCGCGATCAAACCAGCAAATCAACCAAAACAAAGTACCCAAGACCGCAATCAAAATGAAGTATCCAAGACCGCGATCAAACCAGCAAATCAGCCAAAACAAGTATCCAAGACCTCGATTAAAATGAAGTATCCAAGACCGCGATCAAACCAGCAAATCAGCCAAAACAAAGTATCCAAGACTGCGATCAAAACAGCAAATCGGCCAAAGTGAAGTGACTGAGATTGAGCCTCCGTGATAGATTTTATTGTTATTAATGAACTGAATCGGGTGCAGCTACTTGCAGTGGCGTACCTAGGGTATGTGGCACCCGGGGCCCATCATTTTTTGACACCCCCCCCATCTATATGAAAAATATGATTTTTAGTACCAATCTACATATCGCACCACAAGAGTGTACCTAGGAAAAGGCTGCATCTTAAACACTGCAGTGAGCACTAGAACACCAACACATACATTGTAAAACTAAACAAGCCAGATCCCGCACAGTCAATTGGTCCTGTAGTCAATGCCAACTGAAAACTATGTCTTTTTCAGAACACACAGAACAGAGATACACCCTCGCCCAAAATGGTATAATCACAAACTAAAAATAGAAATATGTAGACAAAAGTTAAACTGATCCGCCAAGAAACCAGACCCTGGATACAATGCAACACCACAAAAAACAGTAACACATGTCCTCTAATACAGTGCAAAATATAAAGACAGTAGATGTAAATTTGAAAAAACTGATACATAACAATCACCACTTTATAAATTAACAAATAAAAATAAAACAAATAATGAGAAATAAAAAAATACCATTTTATTGGACTAATCCCCGTAAGCTCGGTCCCCATCCCCGCAAACCACCTGATTCCATCCACACAAGCCTTGAATTGTTTATATTAAAGTATAAAAAGAAACAATATTCTGTACAATTGTCAATTTATAAATCAGCGTCTTCTCCCCACTCTCTTCCCCATTTCCCTTCAGCATCCTCAGCCCACTCTCTCTCCACTTTCCTTCAGCGCACGCACATAAAAACAAGCAAGTAATTTTATATCATTTTCATTCTATTCATTCATAGAAATTAAAGTCTAGATAATGCCAGTCACATAACAAAACATGATTTTACAAAAATAATTCCCTGCAGTCAAGCCTGCAAGGATAACTAGATGTCTTTCAGCAGTTCCCCTCCCTCCCTCCCCCTTACCTTTGTGGCCAAGTCAAAATGATCTACCAACAATAAAATTTTAAAAACACAAAGCACGCTGTACGCAGAGAAAATGTTAATTATCATTTATATTCCGCGGGTTTTCAAAGAGGTCAAGGCAGATGACTTTATGCAATGTCACCTCAGTAACAACTATACAAAAATAGACAAATATTCCCCCTCCCTTTTTACTAAACTGCGATAGCGGTTTTTAGCGTAGGGAGCTGCGCTGAATGCCCCACGCTGCTCTCGACGCTCATAGGCTCCCTGCGCTAAAAAACTCTATTGCGGTTTAGTAAAAGGGGGGCCATAGTGCAAAATATAGACAGCAGATATAAATTTTCAAAACGGACACATTTTGATCACTAAGTTGAAAATAAAATCATTTTTCCTACTTTTTTGTCTGGTGATTTCATGAGTCTCTGGTCCTTCTTCTTTCTCTCTCCCCCTGGCTCCCCTCTTTATTTCTGCCTTTCTTTCTCTCTCCTCCTGGCCCCCCTCTTTCTTTCTGCCTTTCTTTCTCTCCCCCTTGACCCCCCTCTTTATTTCTGCCTTTCTTTCTCTCCCCTTTGTCCCCCTCTTTCTTTCTGCCTTTCTTTCTCTCTCCCCCTGGCCCTCCTCTTTCTTTCTGCCTTTCTTTCTCTCCCCCTTGACCCCCTCTTTATTTCTGCCTTTCTTTCTCTCCCCTTGGTCCCCCTCTTTCTTTCTGCCTTTCTTTCTCTCTTCCCCTGACCCCTCTTTATTTCTGCCTTTCTTTCTCTCTCCCCCTGGCCCCCCCTCTTTATTTTTTCCTTTCTTTCTCTCTCCCCCTAGCCCGCACAAAGCCATCGTGCCGATTTCTCCACTTCCACGATTCTTTCCCTACCCTCACCCCCAAGCCAGCAGCCGATTTCTCCCTGCTCCTTCCCCGATGTCCTGATGTCCTGAACTTCATCGGGCAGCAGCAGCATTCACAATTCACTGCTGTTGCCCGCTTCAGGCCTTCCTCTCTGTCGGGTCCTGTCTTCATGAAAACTGGAAGTAGGCAGGACCCGGCAGAGAACAAGGCCTGAAGCCGGCAACAGCAGCGAATTGTAAACGCTGCTGCTGCCCGAAGAAGGTAATGGAGCACCGAGGCAGTCCGCTTCTCCCCCCTCCCAGCCGAACCCCCGCTGACCCTCCTATCTCCCCCCCCCCCCGTGAACCTTTCCGACCTTCCCAGCGAGAGCAGCAAACCTCCTTCGCGGCTTTCTCCTCTCTCTGCCGCGTTACTGATGACGTCATCAGTGATGCGGCAGAGGGAGGATAAAGCCGACGCTACTGGAGGGAGGTTTGCTGCTTTCGCTGGGAGGGTCGGAAAGGTTCACTTGGGGGGGAGAGATAGGATGGTCAGCGGGGTTTCGGCTGGGAGGGGGGAGAAGCGGTCTGCCTTGGTGCTCCAAGGCCTGGCGCCATTACCTTTTTCGATAATGGCGCCGATGCTGCTTTCGCTGGGAGGGTAGGAGCGCGATAGGGACCGGGCCAGCTGTGCACCCCCCCCCTAAGGCGGCACCCGGGATGGACCTCCCCCTCGCCCCCCTTGGTACGCTACTGCCCTGGGGAAACAGCCTGCAACAAGATCGCGCGATGCCAGAGATCTTTGCCTGCTTCGGCTGTTTCCTCCGCCGCGGTCCCGCCCCTCCTCTGACATCAGAGGAGGGGCAGGACCGTGGCGGAGGAAACAGTCGAAGCAGGCAAAGATCTCTGGCATCGCGATCTTGCTGCAGGCTGTTTCCAGACGCGACACCCGGCGCAGGGGGGGGAAACTGGACCGGACCGGGAGCACCCCCTCAGGGCTTGGTACCCGGGGCGGACCGCCCCTCCCGCCCCCCCTTGGTACGCCACTGGCTACTTGTATGTATCTAGAGCTCAGCTAATATTGACTTCTTCTGGTGTCCAGATGTCACTGAAGTATGACAGACACTGTTCCTGGTCCTCGTGATCCCACAGCACAAATGCCAGCCACAGAACGTGTACTCAGGTCTCCCACAAAGTAATTTACATACTGTCACTGAGCTGGAGGTCCAATGACACTCTGATCTTTTTAATGCCAGCCAGGATGACCTATAATACTCTCTCTTAATATGAGGATGCTGACCCTGAGTATTAGAACAATGTAATTCACCCTCACCTGTTTAAAGAGTGGTTGCCACCGGATGGCGTTCTCGTTGATGAAGAGTTGTTGATCGGAAGGGGCAGAAGGATGAAAGCTGCCCACAAGGGTTTGGATGAGGGCTCCGTTGGGCAAATAAATACAGTTTAGAATGTCATATCGAGTGGGAGTGTCCCCTTTCTCATCAAAGAAAATCTCATTTCCAATAGAAGGTTTAAAATGAATATTCCTAAGAAAATTATTCAGCTGGAAAAAAAAAGGAAACAATCAGGAAATTGCATGGAGAAAGTGCTGGAAACTCACCTGAATGTATGAGGTGAGGTACCAGAGAGCAATAATTTCAGTACCAGTGAGAGGTCACTAGATGTGTAGGCATGACAAGAATGCAAAGTCTATATGTAAGAAAGGTATATGGTAGGGGACATTAATTTTTTTTTTTTAGCAGATATGGGAAATTTATAAAGGTAAATTTCTATCTACTATAATAAAACCCTAAGCGCGCATGCGCACTCCTACCTGCATGTTCCGTGATCCATATGTCCGTGGCGGTAGGAGTGCGCATGCGTGCTTAGGGTTCTATTACCTTGGAAAAAAAACGGCACCACATTCACGGAACCACAAGGATGTTCTAAGCGAAGATATTTTTAAGTTCTAAGCCGCGGTGGCGGCTCCTCTCTCGAGCCCCACCTGAGTAGGAGAAGTCTTCCAACACAGATGGGGATTGTGAAACGAGCCGCCGCGGCAGCTTTAAACTTAAAAATACCTCCAGCACAGAACTAAACGATCGACAAAAGAACGTCGGACATTGCATGTGATCCCAGCCGCTCCTCACGCACACTAGCAGGCAAAACAGCTTCCCAAGCATCCACGCAACCTCTAAGTGTGGCCCACCCTGCTCTTCAGCTCCTCAAGGTAGCGGCAGACCTATCTACAGCCAGGAAGTACTGTAAGGCCCTCTGCTGCTCTTCTGTCCTTCTCTTCTAAACAGCCAGATGCTGGACAGGGGTATCAGGTAAGGGATGCTGCAGTACAGGGGGAGCAGGGAAGAGGTGCTGCTGGGCAGGGGGGAGGAAACAGGAAGGGAGGCCTACTGCTGGACAGGGGGAGCAGGGAAGAAGTGCTACTGAGCAGGGGGGCTGTAACAGGAAGGGAGACCTACTGCTGAACAGGGGGAGCAGGGAAGAGGTGCTGCTGGGCAGGGGGGAGGTAACAGGAAGGGAGGCCTACTGCTGGACATGGGAGGAGCAGGGAACAGGTGCTGGGCAGGGGGAAGGTAAAACGAAGGGAGAAGAGCTGCTGTTGGACATGGGGAGCAGTGAAGGTGTGCTGCTGGACAGGGGGGAAGGTAAAACGAAGGGAGAAGGGCTGCTTCTGGACAGGGGGAGCAGGGAAGAGGTGCTGCTGGACAGGGTAGGTAAAATGAAGGGAGAAGGGCTACTGATGGACAGGGGGGGAAAAAGAGACAGAAAGAAAGACAGAAAGCAGCCAAGGAGAGAAAAAAAAAAGAAAGACAAAGACACACATCTATTCTAGCACCCGTTAATGTAACGGTCTTAAGACTAGTTGATGCATGTTTACCATATTTATTCAATTTTCTATACTGTTCTCCCCAGTGTGTTCAGAACGGTTTACATGAATTTATTCAGGTACACATTCATTTTTCTCTGTCTGACCCAATGGACTCTCAATCTATCTAATGGACCTGGGGTACGGGGAGGATTAAGGGACTTGCATAGGGTCAGCATGGATTTGAACCCACAACCTCAGCATATTGAGGTTGTAGCTTTAACCACTGCACCACATGCTTCCCTCCTTGTTACTGTCACAATGGCTTGGTTTCCCTATATTGATACTACTGGCTTTGAAATTCAGAAATCTGCCTTGAACCGTCAAAGGAAAAGCAAAATAGAAATGTCCATATTCAATTCAATCTTGTGTGTTTGGTTTTCAGAGCATCAATGCATTAAGAGATAGTTCTTCGTATTCCACCCCTCCTTGCTTTTTAGGTGCATCTTACAGCCCACATCCTTATAGAATAGTGGCACAAACCCACATTGTGCTAGAATTAAGAGGTACAGGAAAAAAGGGTGGGGAACAAAGATACCAATGTAAAAAAAATAGTCCCAACAAAAAAAAGGTGGGATAAACAATAGTCTGTATCCTGATGATTTTATATTGCGTGAGTCTGTGGCAGTTACGAGGGGCCGCTGGAAAGTTCTCAGCCCAACCAAGAAGAGTAAGATGTGGAGCCATGAAACTTGCAATGAGGCAAATGCATCTAGTACTACTACTGTTTATTATTTCTATAGCGCTGAAAGGCATATGCAGCACTGTACATTTTAACATACAATAGACCAGGGGTGCCCACACTTCTTTGGCTTGCGAGCTACTTTTAAAATGACCAAGTCAAAATGATCTACCAACAATAAAATTTAAAAAAAACCACAAAGCACACTGTACGCAGAGAAAATGTTATTTATATTCAGGTTTTTTTCAAAGAGGTCAAGGCAGATGACTTTAAAATATGCAATGTCATCTCAGTAACAACTATACAAAAATAGACAAATATACCCCCTCCCCTTTTACTAAACTGCGATAGCGGTTTATAGTGCAGGGAGCTGCGCTGATTGCCCTGTGCTGCTCTTGACACTCATAGGCTCCCTGCGCTAAAAACTGCTATTGCAGTTTAGTAAAAGGAGGCCATAGTGCAAAATATAGACAGCAAATATAAATTCTCAAAATGGATACATTTTGATCACTAAATTGAAAATAAAATCATTTTTCTTACCTTTGCTGTCTGGTGATTTCATGAGTCTCTGGTTGCACTTCCTTCTGACTGTGCATCTAATCTTTCTTTCTTTTTTTCTTTCTTTTGTCCTGCATGCTTCCTCTCCTCCAGACCTCATTCCATTCCCAAACCAACATCTCTCTCTGTCCCTCCATGAGTCCAACTTTTACTTCCTCTCTCCTTGCCTGCCACCTGACACACTCCATTCTCTCCCCCAACTTTTTCTTCCTCTCTCCCTGCCCCCTCCTCCCCTCTCTTTCACTCCCTGCCCCCTTCCTTTCTATCTCTTTCTCTCTCCCTGCCCCTGTCGCTGATTTCTCCCTGCTTCCCAGACACCGAAAAAGCCAGGCCCGTATACATACTGCACAAGGGCCTGGACAACAAGCCTCCCCCTCCCCCCGATATCAATTTTGACATCAGAGAGGAAGTTCCGGGCCAGCCAGGCAGCGATTGGCTGGCCTGGAACTTCATCTCCGACATCAGAATTGACATTGGGAGGGGAAGGCTTGTGGGCCTGAAGCTTGTGCAGTGGCTGAACGTGCCTGGCTTTTGCAAGGAGACGCAAAGGCAACGCAAGTCTATCGCAGAGAGAAAAGTACCCATGGGAAGGGAGTTGGGGAGAAAGAGAGAGAAAAGAACTCACAAGAGAGGGGGTTGTGGAAAGAGAAAACGAGGGAGAGAAAACACCCATGGGGGATGGAGGGAGAAGAATCCTTGAGGAGTTAGGTAGAGAAATGTACCTGTGGGGGGGGGAGAGAAAGAGAAAAGCACTGAAAGGGTACAGAAGATGAGAAGGTGACTAAGGAAATGGATGAAAAATGGGGCGGGGCAGGGGCAAAACTGGTGAAAGGTGGGGTGTTGGGAAGGGTGAGACTAGTGGAAAGGAGTTCTGGGGCGGAGTCATGTGACCTCTTTGTTGACTTCACAAATATGGTAACCCTATATTCAGTATCACTTTGTGCTTGGTTGGCTGTTTGTGTGTGTCTTTGTTTTCTATATAAGCAGGTGGCTATGTGTTTTTGCCTCGCTCACACCTCCTGCTTATAACATCTGGTGTCATTTTACCTGCCATGGCTGGAATCTCGGTCGCACACCCTCTCTGTCAGTAATCGGTCCTTGTAAGGGCTCTGCCGTGTACATTTGATGTAAAGCATGTGCCAGGGCATAGACTGCTGTATAAATATTGTAAGAGAACCTGAAATTATAGACATCATACAGAGAAGAATCCAGGCTTCGTAGCGTCTCAGTCCCAGTACAATTAGGCAACCTATCAAAATCTGGCCAAAATATCAAAATTTTTGTGCCTGGCAGCCTACATTCGAAATTTACCTGCCAAATTAATTTCAGTAAAACATCATTTGGAAACATGGTTGGGTTCACACTATAAAGGAAATCCTTGAATCCAGGAATTTCACCTTTTGGGATAGAAAATGCTATCGAGCCATTTAAGATCTGGAAAGCTTTTCCTATATCGAAATCTGTAATAATTGGCAGAGTTGCTGACAGAATCCACACCTTCGGAGGTATTTCATGTTTTCTCCATTCTTTCAACATGAACTGCTGGAGAAGATAGACCATACTACTGTAGAGGACTATCACGCTGCAGGTGGAACTGCGAATCAGGTGAACAACCTCCGGTATAGTTTGATAATTCCCAATCAGTGGTATCATTGCTAAAAACTCAACACAACCTCCGCTCTGAATAATTGCCCGCTTAAGTTCTTCACCAGCTGATTGTCCTTGATAATCAGCCGATGTCAGGATCCCAACCCAGGTCCATCCAAAGTGCCGGAGTAACTGTATAATAGCGTCATACTGAGAGCGCTCATTAGGGACCATTCGGAAAAAGGATGGAAAGAGAATCCGGTCACTGAAGATGGGATCCATTGCTCCATAACTGATCTGTGAAGGACACAAAAAATGGCATTTTAGAGAGGAAGCCCAAGACTGTACAACGCAGATGGAGGCCCATTTCTCAACTACTGTCAAACAGGATCTGTTGACACACAGTCTGCTCTGTGATACATGAAAAATGGACATTCTTGCATGAACAGTCATTTTACAAAGAAACATCTATGTTATAAAATAACCACACATCAAAAAGCTGCTGTTGCAACATTGTCCATGCTACTGCTGAACACAAAATCAAACAAACTACAGGGCCACATTGTTTCTCCTTGCAGCTACTGGTCTCGCCCACCGTTGACATTACTTCAAGTTCCAGGGCAGAGCAGGAAGCCGTGAGGAGGAACACTGCGGCTCTGCGGTTTGTTTGTTTTTCTCATTTCAGAAAGGGGTAGATGCTGGATAAGGGGGAGTAGATGCTAGATGTGGGAGAGGGGAAGATAGGGGGCAAATTCTGAATGTAGGGGGGAGAGGAAGGACAGACGCTGGGTGAGGGTTGAGAAAGACAGACAGAAAAGGTTCAAAGAAGAGCGACTAGGATGATAAAGGGGATGGAGCTCCTATTGCATGAGGAAGGGCTCTTCAGCTTGAAAAAGAGATGACTGAGGGGAGATATGATTGAAGTCTACAAAATCCTGAGTGGAGTAGAATGGGTACAAGTGGATCACTTCTTCACTTTGTCAAAAATTACAAAGACTGGGGGATACTCGATGAAGTTAAAGGGAAATAATTTTAAAATCAATAGGAGAAAATATTTTTTCACGTTGCCAGAGATTGTGGTAAGAGTGGGGGAAGCCACTGCTTGCCCTGTATCGGTAGCATGGAATGTTGTTGCTTTTTGGGTTTTGGCCAGGTTCTAGGGACCTGAATTGGCCACCGTGAGAACAGGCTACTGGGCTTGATGGGCTATTGGTCTGACCTAGTAAGGCTATTCTTATGTTCTTATATGGAGGAGTAATGTGAAAGAGAGAGAGGGGTAGATGTTCAATAGAAGGGGGAAGAGAGGAAATAGATGCTGGATGTGGGGGGTCAAAGAGAGGAGACAAACATTGGATAGTAGGGGGAAAGAGGGTAGATGCTGGATATGGAGGGGGGATAGGGGATGTAGATGCTGGATGTGGAGGGGGATAGAGGAGGCAGACACTGGACAGAAGAAGGGGATAGTGGAAGGAGATGCTGGGTAAAATGGAGAGAAAGAGAGAGGGAGAAGATTCCGGGTAGAAGAGTAAGAAAGAGGAAAGGGATAAGACACTGAATGGAAGAGAGAGGAGAAGCAGATGCTGGATTGAAGTGGGAGAGTGTCAAATACCGGAAGTGGGAAAGAAAGAGGATAGGGTTAGTGACTGGGAAATAAGAGGAAGTGAACTAGAAGAGCCAGAGTGAGAAAAAGATGTTAAGTGTAGTTAGAAAAAGAAAAGAAAGGGAAATTGTAAACTGTATAGTAGGAAAGAATGAAATCTGGACAGAAGCAGATAAATAAATTGAAGAAAGTTGAGTGAAAAAGGAGAGAAAAATAACAAATTGACAGGAAATCATGGCAAGAGTTAAGAGAAAGACAAGGAAAACAGAAACCAGATACTGGAGTCTAAACAATTAGGAAAAGTAATTGGGCAAACACAAAGGTAGAACAAAAACAATTTTATTTTTTGTTTAGAATAAAGTAGTGTGGTATCTATGTTAATAAATGTTGCCCTGGATTGGTTTTTTTCCAGGTACTGGTGACCTGGATTGGCCATTGAGAGGATGGTCTGAGCCCATAAGGCTATTCTTATGTTCTTACGTAAAGATAATGAAAATGGAAATAAGGCGATATCTCTTTATTGGACTAATTTTAATACATTTGTGGCCAATGTTTGGAGACCAATCCCTCCTTCCTTATGTCAGAACAGGATACCATAACATTTGTATACTGTCCTGACCTGAGGAAAGAGGTTGTGGCTTCTGAAACCTAATTGAAAAATATATTTAGTCCAGTAAAATAGTTTCATCATATTATTCAAATTTTGGTGTTAATTTATAGTATAATATAACATAGTAACATAGTAAATGAAGGCAGATATAGACCTGAACGGTCCATCCAGTCTGCCCATAAATTATACCCATTAAAAAATACATGATTAAATTAACTTGTCTCTTCTTTGATATTTCTGGGCCGTAGAATGTAAAGTCTGGTATTGTCCTAGGTTCCAAATGCTGAAGTTGTCATCCAAGCTCACTCCAGCCTATCCTACCATCCCATTGTTTGCAGGATATTTACCGTAAAGTCTGGCTAGTAACATCTTCATGTTCCAAATTAGTTTACTTCTGCTTTCTTTAAATTTTGCAGCATGCATCGGTGTCGAATTGTGGCTTGTTGGGAGTTCAGTTTAATATTTGTTTACATATTTCTATTTTTAATTTATGGTTAATTATTTTATACTGCGTGAGGATCTGTGTTCTGTGTATATGAAATTGAGAAATTAAGTTCTTACCTGCTAATTTTCTTTCTTTTAGACTCTCTAGACCAGTTCAGCTATCACTGATGGGTAATAGCTCATTATGATCAAATGTGAAAAATTACAGTTTACTGCAAAGCAGACAAGATCCCCACAAAGTAAACCACTACCAAAGTGCTACTAAAGTGAAGGAAAGTGTCTGAGAGCACCACTCAAAGGATCATAAAGTTTGTGACCTTTGATATATGTGGTGATGGTTTTCTTTCATCGACAACACCTTCATTCTTTTTACGGCGTTTATCATAGCTTAAATAATCTTACATTAAATGTCCATTTTAATCTTTTTTTTAAAAAATTTCTTTATTCATTTTCAAACTTACAATAAGTGTGATAATATGTGCAAACAAATTAATAATAAATATATCACTTAATAATAATCAATAGTACAAATGATATACTCTTATCTCCCATCCTTCCCACCCTTTCCTATCATATGATCAATACCTTATACAATATGTAACAATAAAATTACCCCCTCCACCTCCCCTCTTCACAATTGAACTTGTAAATTTAAGGGGGGGAAAAAAATGTCATCTAATCAGTACAATACTTTGTTAATGCTCCCACACATGTTGAAATTTCATGAAACATCCTCGCTGTATTGCAGTAAATCTCTCTGTTTTATAAACATGACATATACTAAAAGATCTACTCGGAGACTTCGATCCAGGTTTCTTGTGCATCACAGAATTATGGATCGAAAAAGATGATTTATTCACACAAAACGAACTCTGTCCCCCTGGCTACTATGGCCTCTTCTCACCTAGAATCAACTGGAAAGGAGGAGGCCTGGCTCTGCTTTACAAATCATTCTTCGATGTCCAGCTCCTTGAAAAGGGCAGCCATACCTCTTTAGAATTCATGTTAGCTTCAGTCAACGATGAACTTCATCCCTACCCATTAGGTATCCTGTTACTTTACCGCCCACCAACTCCCTGGAACAAATCCTCTGAACTCGTTCTCGAGACCATAACAAGGGCCTTCCTAAAATTCCAGAGACTACTGATCATTGGAGATATTAATCTCTATCTAGACGATAACACCAGCAATGATGCAATCAAATTCAAAGACTTTCTCACCTCCCTAGGCTTCACCGCTCCTTCGCCCACCCCTACCTACGATAAGGGGCATACACTAGACATCATCAGCTTCCTTGACCTGACCGAGCACAAACCTTCTGCCAAAGAGGCCCGTTGGGAACATGTCCCCTGGTCTGATCACCTTCTAGGCTCTTTCTGCCTTCCCATTTTCATATCTCATCTTGGCACTCCACCCCGACCCACAAAATCTATCACCTACTGCAAAAAAATCAGTGAACTGTTCTGGACCCAATTTCTCAACCAACTCCCCTCTTTTCCTAAACATGCCGACCCAGATTCCAACTGGCATAATTGGGTAACCCTTTCCGGGATTACCTACCGTGCTCTTGCCCCTTTGTCTACTAAACCTATCTCCCACTCCCGCAAGGCTCCCTGGTATCTTCCATATCACAGGGAATAAAAGCAGAAATGTCGAGCTCTGGAACGTAAATGGAAAAAATCGAAATCCCCTTCAGACAGACAATCCTGGAGAGACAACATCAAGTTCTATAACACAGTACTAAAAAAAGCAAGGAAGAATTTCTATGGAGATAAAATCACCAGATCAAAAAACGAAAATAGTACACTGTTCAACATCTGGTGCAACCTAACCTCAAAAAACGACACCACCTTTCCCCTTTCCCCCCATCTGCAAATGACCTAGCTAAATTTTCCAATGAAAAGATTACTACCTTACGGAGTTCTTTCCCCCCAGCAGTTTCTTACAATTCTCTGCCTCCCAACGACTCCAATCCTATCCCTGCTGATAGATCCTGGACTGCCTTTGAACTTGTATCCGAATCCCAGATCTCTAAACTCTGTCTCAAACTGAAATCCTGCAATTGCATCCTGGATCCTTTCCCTTCCTACCTTTACGAAAACATTCCCGCGCAGGCCATCTCCTCCCTTACCAGGCTTATAAATTCTGCTTTACTATCGGGCCTGTTCTCCACAGAAATGGGACACATTGCCTTGTCCCCTCTTCTGAAAAAAGCCGATCTCGACCCTTCCTTACCATCTAACTACTGCCCCATAGCAAATATCCCTCTCCTAACTAAACTGCTAGAGGCCATAGTCGCTACACAGCTCTTTTCTTACCTAGAAAGATTCTCCATCCTCTATCCTTACCAATATGGCTTCAGACCCAGCTTCAGCACCGAATCCCTCCTAGTTTCCTTAATTTCTAAGGTGCAACAACTACATTCTCGTAACAAATTCGCTGTCCTATTACAATTCGATCTCTCTGCAGCTTTCGATGTTGTCCATCATGACATACTACTTTATCAACTTTCCGAGATAGGAATTGAATCCACCGTCCTAAAGTGGTTCTCAAGTTTCCTACGCTCTCGCTCCTACAATGTCAACACAAATGGCACCATGTCCATTCCTTGGACACCATCTTGTGGTGTCCCTCAGGGATCACCCCTATACCCTATTCTCTTTAACATCTATATGTCCTCCCTGAAACTCCTCCAATTATCCCCCCTTGAAACAATCTACACATACACTGATGACATTTTTGTCCTCCTTGAGACAGACCAGAACCTCACCAACCTCTACGAGAACATTACAGCTTGCATAATGAGACTCCATTCCTGGTCCTTCTCGGTACAGATGAAATTGAATGAATCAAAAAACAAAAATTACTCTGGCTCGGCCCAAAATTAGAACACCTGCCCACCCTCTTCGCACTACCCTCAGGCACTGCACTGCAGCTTGAGTTCTCAAGCAAGGTCCTTGGCATCATTATCGATTATTCTCTCTCCCTCAATGACCACCTCAACTCCTTGGCTAAATCATGCTTTTTCAGCCTCCACATGCTGAGGAAAGTAAGATCCTATTTTCGCCAACAACATTTCGCCGTCCTTGTCCAATCCATCATCCTCTCCAAATTAGACTACTGCAATGCCATCTACTTAAGCCTATCAAAAAAGTCTTCAAAGACTCCAGCTAATCCAGAATACTGTAGCCAAGTTGATCTTTGCAAAACGCAAGTCTGACCATATCTCCCCACTCCTAGCCAAACTTCACTGGCTCCCAGTGATTTCCAGAATCCATTTCAAATGTTCCTGCCTGGCTTTTAAGATCATTCATAGCATCCTTCCTCCCTTAATCCCACTATCTTATAACTCCTCGAGTCCTGAATCTACCAGACCCACCCAAAGGTATAAATTATCCTTCCCCTCTCTACACGGTATTCGCTATGCAGGCAAACTGGGAAAATCCCTTCTCATCAGAATCACAGGTCTTTGGAACGACCTTACTACCCCGCTGCGGAACTTAGGCTCCCTCCAATTATTCCGCAAGCAACTGAAAATCTGGCTTTTCACTAAAATTTAATTCTATCCCCCCTTACTCTTCTCTTCTATATATAAGTTCATGTAAACCTCTTTTTTTTTCCTTCTCTTCCTATATTTTAAGTTCTTGTAAACTGTGTCGAGCTCCACAACATCCGTGGAGATGATGCGGTATATAAACTTAAGGTTTAGTTTAGTTTAGTTAGTATTCCTGGTATCATCCAATACTTCCAGGTGAGCCTTTCTCCGCCAATTTGAATCTTGGAGTTCAGCCATATAGATTGATTTGTAGATTTGTGAATTGAAATAGTTGTTAAATTACTTACATAACGCAATGTTTTCTATGTATCAGCTGTCTTTACTGTAACTAGGCATTTTGATACTGAGCACATGGCAAAGGCGTAATGGAGACATGAGTTGCCATTCTAGCCACAACCAATCTGGAAGTTTTTCCATGAGCTCTGGGAGGACCCAATACATACCCTGGCGCAAAATATAGGCTTGATGATACCTATTAAAATTGGGAAAATTTACCCCCCTCTGAAATTGGCCTTTGTAAAGATACCAATGCCACTCTAGGAGTTTTATCCAGCCAAATAAATTTTATAAGAATGCTATTTAATTTTTTATACAAAGACCCTTGAAAATAAACCGGCAACATACCCATCTGATAACAAACCACAGGCAAAATCATCATCTTGATAGTTTGGATTCTCCCCCACCATGAAAGATGTAAAGGATTCCATTACTCACACATTTCTGTAACCTTCTGTAATAACGATTTTTCATTTACTTTCATTGTTTCTTCCATCGTATTTTTAATCCAAATGCCTAAATACTTTATTCCATCCTTCCTCCAAAGAAAGGGAAACAAATCAAACAAACCTTTTGCACAATGGAGATTGAGTGGAAGAATTTCTGATTTACTGCAATTTATCTTGTATCTTGAGAATTTTCCAAATTTCTCAATCAATTCAAGTAAGCAAGGAATGGTTGTCTCAGGATTTCTCAAATAAAGCAGCATATCATCTGCATACGCAGAGACTTTATACTCCCTGATCTCTACGAGGAATACCCTGTATTTTCTCTGCTTGCTGAATAGCTAATAACAAGGGTTCTAATACAATATCAAAAAGCAGAGGTGATAAGGGACAACCTTGTCTAACCCCTCTTTGCAACCTAAAACCTTTTGAAAAATTATTATTAATACACAGTTTAGCAACAGGGGAGCTATACAACGTTTGAATCATTTGTATAAATCCTGAACCTATATCAAACCACTCCAAGGCTTGATACATGAAGGTCCATTCAACTCGATCAAAGGCCTTCTCTGCTTCCAGGGATACAGAAAAAGCCGGATCATTTAAGGCTTTTGACAAATTCAACATATGTAGAAACATAGAAAGATGATGGCAGATAAGGGCTATATAGCCCATCAAGTCTGCCCACACTATTTACCCACCCTCTTAAGTCTTCTGACCCCTTAAGTATAATTGTAATTATACTGTCACTCTACTGACCCGCTCATTCAAGTCCTAGTGACCCTATCCCTTGGCATGACCTCGTAGGGATCCCACATGGGTATCCCATTTGTTCTTGAAGTCTGGGATGCTGCGTGCCTCGACCACCTGCACTGGAAGCTTGTTCCAATGCTCGATCACTCTCTCCGTGAAGAAGTACTTCCTGGCGTCTCCACGAAACTTATCGTCTTTTTTGGAGGAGGGCCATTTTGATGGAAAAAAAGGTTATTTTGCTCAACTGGCTACAGTCTAGCCCTCCCAGCTTGTTGCAGTGGCGAATGCAAATGCTTACTTTGCTCAATATAGAACGTTTTATTATATAGGATTAAGTTACTTTAAATATCAAAGAATTCACTATTTTTAAAGAATTCATGGCCATGTCTAAGTGGCGAGCTGAGGAAAGTTTATGTAACACAGGCAAGAAGAGGTGCTTGGGTTTTAAAACAGAGTGGTTGACTGAATGCTATGTTGAAACAGATTTACCACATGGCACCGCACAGCACGTGCTACTTGGGGAAATTTTTTATTACTCAGAAACTGATGGTGTTAAGTGCAAAATTTGCATGAAAGCGGAATACAATAGCGACTGGACGTAATTTAAAAAACTTTAAGTAAATTGTTATTCTTCTAAGTTTTGAGTATTTAACCCTCTCACAATCTCACGGGCACTCGTCCTCCGCGCCTGCTCATAAATTTGTGGAGTATGTAATTTGTCGCCCATGCATATTTTTTTTTGCACACACCTCATCAATCCTTAGAGGGAACATTGAGGTACTTGGCTTGAAGAGGTTGAGAAACACTGTACTATACCAAAGTTTTGATTTCGGTCTCCACCTGCTGGTCATAATGAGCTATTACCCATCAGTGACAGCTGTACTGGTCTAGAGAGTTTTGACAAAGAAGGACATGGTTTTGTGTTACCATTAATTCTGCGAACTGGATCTGTTTTCTTCAGGTTTCCAATAGGTTTATTGATGAACTAGTACCCATTGCAGTATTTGTGGTACAGTGTTTTTCTAAGTAGGTGCTGGTTATGTGACTCGTGGAAGTTGCTGCTATTTTGGTATGGTAGGGCTCTATAATCTCTGATTGACACTGTCCCAGGCATATTAGATAGATTGTGAGTCCACCAGGACTGGGAAAAATGCTTGTAAAACCGTTCAGAGCTCTCCTTGGATAACGTTATAGAAAATTGAATATATGAATACAATTCTAGATTCCCACCCTGTCCTTCCTAGACCTGCTTTCTGTCTCATTCTGTTTATGCTTTTCCAAGCTGATTCTTGGATGCCAGTTAGCCCTCTGGGCTGGGAAGGATTCTGCATATATGTTTCTAAAGCATGCTGGAGTCTTTCTTGAGCTCCTTGTTCACTGTTCAATTTGAGTTTATATGTTGCTTCTTTGGACAGAACAGTTGTTTTTGATGACTTTCCCCTTGATTCTATATTGGAGCTCTCGGTGTTTGGGTATTAACTACAGGTGATGCTACAGCTCCCAGTGAAGTAGAGGAGAGTCAAAGAAAAAAATCCAGATTGGATTCCTTCTGCATATGGCACACAGCCTTTGGGACACAACCCATATGTCTAGATTGTCTCACCTACAATATCTTCTGGAAAAGATATTATCAAGGTAAGGACATAATCTCTTTTTAACCCTGGACTACACAAAACCATGCTCTTTAAAGAAACCATTTATCATCACTGTCAATGTTTTTATTGACCAGCATTTAAAAATAATAGATTGTTGATGTCAATCCTCATTAAACACATCCAACTAAACAGACCAGTTCTACCTGAGGGTAGTGGAAGATTCTTGAAAGCTGTGATATTGAGTAAGTTGTATCTGAAGTCAAATCGCCAATGAAAGCAGCCAGTACTCCTCTGTCTTCACAGCTGTAATTAGGGACTGGCACTTGTCTCCCAGACAACAAGCTCAAGGTTCCATGTATGGCTCTTAGTTCCCAAGCACAGGAGTCATAGATCCGATACCCCAGGGTAATGTTGGGTAAGAGTTCAGCATTGTTATTGACCTCTTCCACTGTGAAGTGAAAAGCCAAGCGGTGTCGATAATAGCGCATAACAGACCTGTGGAAAGAGAGATACATTTTATTGAGATGTCAGAATTCAGCATAGATTAGTTTACAAGTGATGAGGACATTCTTCATAGGATCTCCATAGGATGCCATGTTTGGGTACATATTCCATGTGTACCTGACCAGGATGAACGGAGAGATGCTGAAATATTATCAGAAATTAGAGAGGCTAATGAACTGGGAACACAATAATACTGGGTGATTTCAACTACCCCGATAGTGACTGGGTAAATGTAACAGGGCATGCCAGGGAGATAAAATTCCTTGATGAAATTCCTTCCTTTTATGGAGCAGCTAGATCAGGAATCAGGATAAGAGGCAAAGCAATTCTAGACTTAGTTCTTAGTGGAGTGCATGAATTGGTGCGGGAAGTAATGGTGCTGGGGCTGCTTGATAACAGTGATCATAACATGAATCAGATTTTATATAATCCTTGGAATAAGTTCACACAGGAAATCCAATACAACAGCACTTAACTGTAAAAGAGGTGACTATGATAACATGAGGAGAATGGTAAAAAAGAAACTTTGGAGCAGCTACAAAGGTCAAAAATTTACATCAAGTATGTTATTCAAAACTACCATTCTAGAAGGCCATTCACTCTGTAATTACACCTGGGGTCACCAGAAGTGATCGCTATCTCTAACTACTTGTATGTGTATGGAATGCCAGAGATGAACTTCACTCTTACGAAAGGCAGTGCTGGATGCTCCAATTTACGGCAGCCATTGACCAAAGGAAAGTTTCCTTCTGGAGAAGCATTAGATAAATAAGACAGCAGAGCCACTAGAACTTTCTTAAATTCTTTCAGTATTCTCTGTTCCTGGCACCTCTTATGTCCCTCCCTGATTCCCATCAAAATCATCTAGTATTTTTTGTCACTCAGGCTGCATTTGGGAAATTACTAAGTGCCATTGGTGGCATGCTTTTTTATTTTTTATTTTTTATGCTACTATGGCTTAATCCGCAGTTTAAAATACAAAATAGCCTTGTTAAAATTGCCCAGAGGGCAAGAATCTTGTATTTGGATTCTATGAGCTGTTTCATTTGTATTGTGCTGTCATTTAACATATCTCTATTATATGATTGTTTTATAGTGCTGTTAAATGAATTTAATTCCAAGTTTACCTCCTCGATTGTATTTAAGCTTATAATTGATCATTTTACTATTATTAAGCTGTTAACCAAATTGTAAGCGTTTTGTTAAGCTGTACCTGCAGAACACACCTTGGGTGAATCCCTTCATGAAAAGTAGTTAATAAATCCCAGTACGAGGGTGGTTTGAAATGTTTGGTAAAAAAGGAAGTTAAACAACGTAGTCTCCATGGAAGGTTGTAGGCTTAGTCCAGTGAGTTCCCAGGTTTTTTTCATAAGCTATTTTTCCTACAATACAACAAAACTAGAAACTCACTGTAAGTGTATAGTCCTCCATGGAGACTATGTTGTTTAGCTTGCTTTTTTTTATCAAACTTTTCAAACCACCCTCGTAAATAAACAAGTCTAAGGAGTAGAGTGGAGGAGTTTTACTACTTGGGATCTAGCTAGGTACTTGGGACCTGGGTTGGCCACTGTTGGAAACAGAATACTGTGCTTGGGGGACCTTTGGTCTGTCCCAGTATGGAAATTCTGATGTTCTTATGAGTAACCTGATGATAGTGCAGAAGGCTGAAGACCTGGGGAGCTGGGTTTGATTCCCACTATGACTCTGGGAAAGTCACTCAAACCTTCATTGCTTGGATCGTAAGCCTACTAGGGACAGAGAACATGCCTGAGTAAAATGTAATCCAGGTACATTAGATAGATTGAGAGCCCACAGGGACAGACAAGGAAAAATGCTTGAGTACCTGAATAAACTCATGTAAACTGCTCTGAGCTGTCCTGGGAGAACAGATAGAAAATTGAACAAAAAAATAAAAATAAATTTTGGATCATACAAAAGAAGAACCCTTTATATCAGAATATAATATAAGTTAAGAGGTGATAGGCTCAAGAGTATTGTAAGAAAACACTTCTTTACAGAAAGGGTAATAGATGTCTGGAATAGTCTCCTGGCGGAGGTGGTGGAGACGAAGACTGTTTCTGAATTCAAGATAGCATGGGACAGGCATGTGGGATCTGAGAGAGGACCCCTCATGAGACCCCCGAGATCAGGACTAAGAAATTGGGCCTACCTAGGAAAAATAGGTCAAGTAAACTGCCTGAACTATGAACAACATGAACTTTGAACAATATGAACTTTGAACAATATGCAGACAGCTGCTGTGGAAAATTCCAAGAAAAAAACACTGGTGGCCACAGCAGGTCAACATGATCTGCCCTGTAGGAAATAACTCATATGACCTAAGAACACAACAAGCTAAAGGAACTGATAACCACAATATCCAAGACAGCAGAAGCAAGAATGGCTACTGAGAAGGGAGGGGCCCATGTCCAGATGGTCTAAGACAGGGGTAGGCAATTCCAGTCCTCGAGAGCCTGAGCTAGATCTGGTTTTCAGGATATCCACAATGAATATGTATGAGATGGATTTGCATGCACTGCCTCCTAAATCTATCTCATGCATATTTATTGTAGATATCCTGAAAACCTGATCTGGCTCCGGCTCTCGAAGACCGGAATTGCCTACCACTGGTCTAGGATAAAGTACCAAAAACACTCTGTCATGGGAGATAAGGAAGTCATTTGTGACACCACCAAAGCCTTGGAATGACACAAAGTTGCCTGAAATGGTAAATAATTAGTAATTTGAAAGTGTAATAACCAATCAGACTGACTATGTATCCACCAATCAAAGTAGCCATGTAATATTCTATAAACAAGCAAGCTTAATGTATCCAAGCCAGAGTGGATTGAGACTTCTACTAACTTGCTAGCCTTTGGTCGTTTCCTCCACTTGGCACATTTGCTGTATATTCATCTTACTGATGCCAATGTTGTAAGCTGACTTTTTAACTTATTAATTTAACATTTATTTGATGCAGCATATGTGTTGTAGTTGTCATTGTCAATAGACAGTAAAGGTGAGCAGCCGCCTTTAGATCTCTTAGGGAGAGGAGGAGATAGTGGATGCTGCAGATGGGCAGACTGGATGGACCAATTGTCCTTTATTTGATGTCATGTTTCTATTACCCTGTTCAACATTTTCACTCATAACTTGATTTAAGCTTCAAGAAGCTACTTACAAAAAGCAATCCGTAGAAGCTGGAAGCTCCTTGAAGTTTGTAGAACCAAGATGATTATTTTGCATGTGAATCTGTAAGATTCCACCAAGGATCAGGTCTCCGTCCTTATGATACATGGACATGGACAAGTCTTGTCTGATTTCCAGGTTAAACCCAGTAGCTTGATTCACAGCTTTCTCAAATAGATGAGCAACAATCAGAAACATGAAAGAGAAAAGGATCAACATAGTGCTTCCTGGAGTCAGATTTTCCAGGCTTAGGTGCTGGTGATGTAGTTTTTTTTATTATTTGACAAGATGAGCCAGAAATACCATTCTTGGGTCACCAAGCTATTGGCATGGCTGTGAGATTCATAGGCATTGATAGAGATATGACCATCTCCCAGTGAGAGGAATACTGTCTGACTCTCTACACAGTCCCCAAAACAGCTCTTTAAAAGCAAAACCAGCTCTTTAAAAGCTGTGTGGAAAAACAACCAGGTATTTTCCTCTGTGATTTCAGACAAAATGTAAACCACCATAGAATGACCTTGATCCAAGGTCAACAATCTAACTAACACTTCAGAGCAGTAATCAGGAGGAACTGTTATTACAATCCTGTGGGGCACAACGAGATGAAAAACAGATTTTTATACACAGGTGCAGTAAAGAGGAGCTTCCAAGAAAAGGACAACATCTGGATTTCTGTTTAGCTGATGTGGGCAGAAGTCAAACTTAGGCACTTTAGCCATTTAAACCTACTCTCTGCCTCTTGTTCCCCAACATGTTCTGTGAGCACCCAACTGCACTCCAAAATATACTGGGCTAGATTCAATAAATGGCCCCCCAAAGTAGGCTCCAGAATGATCCGTGCTAAGCTAGAACTTCGTAAAAGACTCACTGCATGGAGTGTCCTATTTAGAATACAAGTGTAGTGCGTTAATAGTAGTAAAAGATGTGTAAAGTTAGGCACTTAGATTGATACACCTAGCCAATCTAGGAGCTTTAATTGGCGCCAATAACAAGCAACTAGCACCTCATAACTGTCTTAAAATTAATTGGATGGTAGGTGCCTAGGCATGGTTAGGGGGCAGTTCCTGGGCGTGTTTTTCATGTACGCATCTGTTTTGGACTTAGGCGCCGGTATCTAGGCCAAGAAAACCCTAGCATAAATATGGGGCCTCTAAGGTACGGTTACCAGATTTTCTTTTTAGGAAAATCCAGATCCATGGCTACATCCCCAAGACAGCCCAGATCCCCCTCTGTCACACCCTGTTCTGCCCGCCCCAGATGTCATCCGGATATGCATGAGAACTGGCCCAATCCAGAATTTGGTTATGCATATGCAAGAGTCTGCGACCAGGAAGTAATGTCAGAGGACGAGTCGAAGCCGGCGCAAGCAGCAGGTTGTAGCTAGAGGTACGGGGCAAGGAAGTGAAGGCTCGTTTGCGGTAGGGAAGAATTGGGAAGGAGCGGAGCAGAGAGGAGAAGAGATGCTGGCGCCCCCATCAAGACAGCACCCAGAGCGATCCATCTCTGCTACCACACCCTCTTTGGAGTTACATGCATAATGAAGGAGATGCACATGTTAGAGAATAGGGTGCAGGGTAGTTCCAATTACTGCCAAGAGCTTGTTAACAACAGTTGTTGACTGTTATCACCTAATTGGCTAATTAGTTTACTCCTGGATCTGTGATCTACATTCATATTTGCATGCCGAAATTTCTGCAACCTGGGAATTTGGGAGACCGCGGCCTCAATTCTTCACATGGCGCCTAAAGCATAGGTACTGAGGAAAGTGGCGCATAGCGCATTTCAATCTTAAGTTAGACACCTGAGAATGGAATGGATACAGCACCGTTCATGGAACAAAGCGTTTATGAACAAGTTGAAAAATTGAAGGTGGACAAAGTTGTGGGACTGGACGGGATCCATCTCAGGATATTGAAGAAGCTCCGAGAGGTTCTGGCGGGTCCTCTTAAAGATTTGTTAAAAAAATCTTTAGAGATGGGAGAGGAGCGGATGTGGTCCCTCTTCACAAAAGTGGTTGTAGAGATGAATCGGGAAACTACAGGCCGGTAAGCCTCACTTCAGTTATTGGGAAAATATTGGAAATGTTGCTGAAGTACAGGATAGCTGTGGTGTTCTTTGCTCACAGGTTTAAAGACAATAGACTGTTTTCAGTCCAATTCTTTATATGTGAGTTTGCAAACCATTGGATCCCTAAGGAAGGCGTGTTCGCTGAAACATGGACCATGTAGGGTCCGGTTGGATTTTTATCACTATTTTTTATCATTGTACTTTTTTAATTGAATTTTCATGTTTTTATATGTCAGTGTTTAATAAATTATCTCCAGAACATCTGTATCCACAGTTTTTGGTTTTGTTTTCATTGGTGGATTGTTTTCACTGTGGATCATTGGGTCTCTCTATTTTTCTTTATTATAATAGGCAGCACAGAAGAACATTCATATAACATACCATTGAGTGATTCCAGTAAATTCTTGCAGCCACCTAAATCTGTGCACACCTGTCCCACCCCCTCTGTCCCCAGGACCACAATTGCTTCAGCTCCAGTTCCTCAGCTCCCTCTTATCAGGTCTCTACATGCTGTAAGTCATTGCAGAGAGAGACTGAAAGCTACTACTTAAGCCTGGGGGGGGGGGGAGCATCAGAGATATTCCATATCTCTGATGCAATGTCCTGTGGGCACAGAATGTGCACAGGAAAGGCCCTGCTGGCCAGAGTGGTAACTTTCAGGTTCTTTCTGCTGCAAATTTCAGCACCTGGAGGGGAGCTAAGAAATGAGCTGGAGCCAATCGGGGTGGAGAGATGCTTAACTGGGTAGAGGGGAAAGGTGCTATACCTGAGGGTGAGCAAAGGGAAGAGAGAGAGAAAACCCTGGAACAAAGGAAGGAGGAAGAGAGGAGGCAGATGCTGGAACAGGCTGAGAAGCAGAGGAAAGAGAAAGAGATATGGAGGAAACAGGAGGAAGATGCTGGACTGGGGGAGGGGAAGCAGAGAGAATAAATGGAGATACTGGACCAATAGAGGTTGAGAAAGATGCCAGATCACGGAGAAGAGAGGGGTCAGGGTACAGGAGGATGGAAAGAGAGAGGCAAGACTTTGGAGGGGGGGGCAGGGACACAGAAGAGATGGTTGTGGCCATGAAGGGAACAGGGACACAGAGAGTTAAAACTGTATGCTCCCACTTTTGTCTTCCCTCTCTCCCTTCCTTCCTTCCTGAACCTGCCATAGGCTATCACCCCCAGGCCTACTTTACCTCTCTTGTGGTCTTTGGTGAGTCAGGAGGAAAGCAAAAAGAAGATGACAAAACTCTGCACAAAACTAAAAGGATCTGAGACCACCAGACCTTCAAACAAACTTTTGGATGAGAATGTTCATTGAATTAGATTACTACATTAGCTTATTTCTATTGAATGGATAACCTGAGGACTCATGATGCAGGCTTTTTTTTTTATATATCTTTATTCATTTTGAAGCCATAAATAAGTGCAACATATTATACAAACATATTACACTATAAAAGCACTTAAATTCAATCAAAATTGTAATCTATGACAAATAGATATATCACCCTCCCATACTTATATTCAAAAATTGCACTCAAATTAAAGAATTAAAAATATTTTCCAATCCCCACTCCCACCCACCCTGGACGTGCATGATCAAAGGGCAAAATCAACAATCACTCTACAAAATTTTGTCATTGGCTCCCAAATCTTCAGAAACTTCTTATAATGCTCCTGTTTTATAGCCATAATACGTTCCATTTTAAAGACGTGACTCAAAGACTCCCACCAAAAGGTATAGTTCAATCAATTCCAGTTTTTCCAATTCCTTAAAATAAGCTGTATAGCAACCCCTGTCATAAAAAAGAGAAGTTTGTTATTGTGAGATGATATTTGGCTTTTAGTGCAGGCTTTGTAGCCGAAACACAGTCCATGTCGAGTCTGTTTTTCTTGTTCCACTTCCTATTGTTGACATTAAAAGCTCTTGTCTTCTCTGCTCCTCTGCTCATCCTTTTGGTGAGTCAGGACAGAAGAGAGCCCCAGATACTTATGTCCATCTTGTGTACACAGTCAAAATGACGGCAACAATTTCCAGCAGCAATCTCACAAGATTTGCCACTAGAGGTCATGGCAGCCATTTTGAGACTGTAGCCAGCATGGGCAGGAGAAATCTACAGTCACTCCATTCCCATGCCAGATCCAATCCCAAAATGATTACTGCAACCTCTAGTTGCAGTTTCGTGGCAGCCATTTTGACTGTTGCCATTGAATGTGGAGAAGCAACCGGGGATCGCTTTTGCCAAAAAACCACAAGTGTGGTAAGATAGGCCTGCCAGTGGCAATGGCAACCTACAGATAGGCAGAGGAGGAATGAGTCTGGGAGGGGGATTACATGGGTGGAGCTTCCACTGATGCACATAATTATCAAAATTTCTTCTCTTCTCTTAGGTTTTCTTATGTTACATGTGTAAGGGAAGGGGTAAAACGCGGACCTCACGGACCAGACAGACCTCGCGGATCTAAACCCGCACGTCCTTAAAAATCTGAGGTCCGTGCCGCTTGTAGTTCTTTTCTGGTTCTGACAGACCTCGGTGACAGTTTAGTGCTGACGGATCCGTCTCAGCATAGGATAGGAAAAGTATTAGGATCCGTCAGCGCTACAATGTCATCGAGGTCTGTCAGAGCCGATTTACTGGGGCTGCAAGAAACCAGTTTAAAGGATTCGTTTTAGAGCCGCTCCAGCACTAGCACTAGTCTCTGGCTCTGACAGACCTCGGTGACATTTTAGTGCTGACGGATCCTAATACTTTTTCCTCCCTATGCCGAGACGGATCCGTCAGCACTAAACTGTCACCGAGGTCTGTCAGAGCCAGAAACTAACTACAAGTGGCACGGACTTCAGATTTTTAAGGACGTGCGGGTTTAGATCCGCGAGGTACGTCAGGTCCGTGAAGTCCGCGTTTTACCCCTTCCCCATGTGTAACTGACCTTTGCATGTTAATATTTACATCAGCTCTAGGCCTGGCACTAAGTATTTTTTGGGCCTAATATTTATGCATGTATATACCTGGATGAGTATAATCCCTCAGATAAGTAAATCACTGAATACCTCTACATGGATGGGAAAAGGGAGCAATGTCTGGATAGCAGTATATACTAATGCTTAAAGTATGGGAAACAAGATTCTGGATCTAGAAGCTGTGATGGAAGAAGAGGAGTTGGATAAAGTGGCGATCACGGAGATGTGGTTCACAGAGAACCATGACTAGGATGTAGTTATTCCGAGCTATAATCTGTTCAGGAAAGACAGGGTAGGAAGAAAAGGAGGAGGAGTAGCATTACATGTTAAAGATCATATTAAAGCCACATAATTGCAGGATCTGCAGGGCAAGGAAGAGGCTCTGTGGATCAATTTGGAAAGAGGGAATGGTGAATATATTTACATTGGTGTGATATAAAGGCCTCCTTCACAGATGGAAGAAGTAGATAGAGATTTAATAGTAGACATTCAGAACATATCTAAAAAAGGGGAAGTCTTGCTAATAGGTGATTTTAACATGCCGGATGTTGATTGGGATATCTCTATTGCAGGATCTTCTAGAAGTAGGGAGATTCTTGATTCTCTACAAGGAGAACTGTTCAGCAATTGGTAATGGAATCCACATAGGATGGGGTCCAACTGGACTTAGTGCTTACAAACAGGGAAAGTGTTTCTGATGTTACAGTGGATGATCATCTGGCATCCAGTGATCACTGCATGGTACGGTTTAATATTAAGATAATAATAATAATAATAACTTTATTCTTCTATACCGCCACAATCTTGCGACTTCTAGGCGGTTTACAATCAAGAGAGCTGGACATTCAGCGAGTTACAATTTGCAGATAGTCAGAGGAAATACAGAGTGCAGAAACTTTAAGGAAGCAAAATTATAGATATACAATTTGCTACACACAGCGCTGTACAGAGTCACAAAGAAGACAGTCCCCACTTGAAAGAGCTTATAATCTAAAAACATGCAAGACAAACAGGATGTCACAGAAACAGTTAAAGGAAGGTTGGTGGGCAGTAGGGTTATGAATTGAAGGGTTATAGGCAACATATTGTTACACATGGGTTCTAAACTACCTTTTTTGGATGGGTGTTTACGTCAAGGAATTATTGAATAGATGGGAACATCTGGAAGGAGTGGAAATGCAGTGGGCAAAACTGAAAAGAATGATTGTAAGGGCGACAAACCTTTTTATAAGGCTAGTAAATAAAAGTAAGAGGAAACGAAAGCCGATTTGGTGCTCAAAAGTAGTAGCTGAGAAAGTAAGGAATAAGATTGCAGAAAGAGGAAGACAGGCAAAAATATATGGAAAAGTTAAGAGAGGCTGGTCGTGTAGGCAGGAAAGCAAAGATGCAAATGGAAGAAAAAATAGCTGACACAGTAAAACGGGGAGCCAAAACATTTTTTTTAGATATATTAGTGATAGGAAGAAGTGCAAAAGTGGCATTGTGAGACTCAAAGGTGAAGGGGAGGAATATGTAGAAGCTGATAAAGAAAAGGTCAAATTGCTTAACAAATATTTCTGTTCTGTGTTCATGGCTGAAGCACTGGGAACGGGACCGCAGAAGACAAATGAAAATAGGGATGGAGGAGTAATAGACCCTGATCGATTTTCAGAGGGTTGTATTCATGAGGAGCTAGCTAAAATAAAGGTAGACAAAGTGATGGAGCCAGATGGTGTACATAACATAAGAACATAAGCAATGCCTCTGCTGGGTCAGACCTGAGGTCTATATTGCCCAGCAGTCTGCTCACACGGTGGCCCAACAGGTCCAGGACCTGTGTAGTAATCCTCTATCTATACCCCTCTATCCCCTTTTCAAGCAGGAAATTATCCAATCCTTTCTTGAACCCCAGTACCGCACTCTGCCCTATTACGGCCTCTGGAAGCGCATTCCAGGTGCCCACCACATTTTGGGTAAAAAAGAACTTCCTAGCATTCGTTTTGAATCTGTCCCCTTTGAACTTTTCTGAAAGTCTCTTGTTCTTTTATTATTTGAAAGTTTGAAGAATCTGTCCCTCTCTACTCTCTCTATGCCCTTCATGATCTTGTAAGTCTCTATCATATCCCCTCTAAGTCTCCTCTTCTCCAGGGAAAATAAATCCAGTTTCTCCAATCTCTCAGCGTATGGAAGGTTTTCCATCCCCTTTATCAGACGCGTCGCTCTCCTCTGAACCCTCTCGAGTGACGCCATGTCCTTCTTAAGGTACGGCGACCAATATTGTACATAGTACTCCAGATGCGGACGCACCATCACCCGATACAATGCAGGATAACTTCTTTCGTTCTGGTTATAATACCCTTCTTGATTATGCCTAGCATTCTGTTTGCCTTCTTAGCGGCCACTGCGCACTGTGCCGTCGGCTTCATTGTCATGTCCACCATTACCCCCAAGTCTCTTTCTTGGGTACTCTCATTTAATAACATCCCTCCCATCGTATAGTTGTATCTCGGGTTTCTGTTTCCCACATGTAATACTTTACATTTCTCAACGTTGAACTTCATTTGCCATCTCGTCGCCCATTCCCCTAGTTTGTTCAAGTCCCTTTTCAATTCTTTGCAGTCGACTTTAGTCCGAGCTCCACTAAATAGTTTGGTGTCGTCCGCAAATTTTATTATCTCACACTTCGTCCCTGTTTCTAGATCATTTATGAATATATTAAATAGCAGCGGCCCGAGCACCAAGCCCTGTGGGACCCCACTCGTGACCTTCCTCCAGTCCGAGTAGTGGCCCTTCACTCCTACCCTCTGTTTCCTACCTGCCAACCAGTTTCTGATCCATCTATGTACGTCTCCTTCCACCCCATGGTTCTTCAGTTTCCGGAGTAGGCGTTCATGAGGCACCTTGTCAAAGGCTTTTTGGAAATCTAGATATATGATGTCTATGGGGTCTCCTTTGTCCATCCATTTGTTAATTCCTTTGAAGAAGTGCAATAAGTTCGTTAGGCACGATCTCCCCTTGCAGAAACCATGTTGGCTGGTTATCAGAAGTTTGTTTCTTTCAAAAGGTTCATTGATGTTTTCTTTTATCAATGCTTCCGCCATTTTCCCCGGGTGCTGAAGGAACTTAGGGAAGTTCTAGTAGCTCCGCTGACTGACCTTTTCAATGAGTCTCTAGTCGGAAGTGGTACCGGAGGACTGGAGAAGGGCGAATGTGGTCCCTCTTCATAAACGTGTAAGTAAGGAAGAAGTAGGGAATTGCAGGCCGTTAAGTCTGACTTCTGTCAAAAGCATATTAATGGAAATAATTTTAAAACAGAGAATGGTCAAGTTTGTGGAATCCTGTGGATTACAGGACCAGAGGCAATATGGATTCACTTAGAGGTAGGTCTTAGACAAATCTGATCAATTTCTTTGACTGGGTGACCAGAGAATTAGATAGAGGATGTGCGCTAGATGTGGTGTACTCGTATTTAGATTTTAGCAAAGCCTTTGACAGTGTTCTACACAGACATCTAATAGATAAACTGAGTGCCCTCGAGATGGGTCCCAAAGTGACGGGCTGGGTCAAGAACTGGTTGAGTGGAAGACGATAAAGGGTAGTGATCAGTGGAGATCACTCTAAGGAAAGGGATGTTACCAGTAGTGTGCCTCAAGGCCTGTCCTTTTTAACATTTTTATAAACTATATTTCTGAAGGGTTGTCAGGTAAGATTTGCCTTTTTGCGGATGCTACCAAAATCTGCAATAGAGTAGACACACCAAATGGTGTGAATAACATGAAGAAAGACCTGGCGAAGCTTGAAGAATGGTCTGAAATTTGGCAGATAAAAGTTAATGCTAAGAAATGTAAGGTCATGCATTTGGGCTGCAAAAGCCCGAGGGAATGGTACAGTTTAGGGAGTAAAGAGCTTATATGCACGGCAAAAGAGCGGGACTTGTGTGTGATTGTATGTGATGATTTTAAGGTATCCAAACAGGTTGAAAAGGTGACGGTGAAAGTTAGAAGGATGCTAGGTTGCCTAAAGAGAGGTATGGCCAGTAGGAAAAAGGAGGTATTGATGCCCCTGTATAAGACTTTGGTGAGATCTAATTTAGAATATTGTGTACAATTCTAGAGGCCACACCTTTAAAAAAATATAAAAAGAATTGATTTGGTCCAGAGGAAGGCTACTAAAATGGTATGTGGTCTTCATCATAAGGCATTTGGGACAGTCTTAAAGATCTCAATCTGTATACTTCAGAGGAAAGGCGGGAGAGGGGAGATATGATAGAAATGTTTAAATACCTATGTAATGTAAATGCGCATCAGTCGAGTCTCTTTCATTTGAAAGGAAGCTCTGGAATGAGAGGGCATAGGATGAAGTTAAGAGGTGAAAGGTTCCGGAGTAATCTAAGGAAATACTTTTTTACAGAAAGGGTGGTAGATGCATGGAATAGTCTCCCAGAAGATGTGGTGGAGACAGAGCCTGTCTGAATTCAAAAGGGCTTAGGATAGTAAGCAGCATACTGCGTTAACCCCTCCCTTAAGTGTTCAGGAATAATGACAATTGCACATATATTACCAGTCCAATATTGTTTATTAATATTAACAGCAAATTCTTGCATCAAAAGGCATATGTGCAATGGAGACCTGTCAGGAATGAAAATTGCACATCTTCTGAAGCAATACATGGTCTCAGGGAAACCCCTGCCACCAGGTTCACTTATATACTTTTACAGTGCCTAGTATGACATTGCACCTGTCAACCAATCGGCCAACAGAGGATGCCCTTAGATTTTTTGAACAAAGAAATTCCTTTTAACATAGTTACCAGCTCAAAAAACTTTTACAAATTATACACAGCAATTTCTGAATGTATAACACATTACAGGAAAAGTTTGAATCCAAAACCAGCTCTCTGTCAGAAATTCATGCTTTGGAGAAATCTGACAGCTTCAAATTTCACTGACACACACAAGAAAAGAAAGACCCAGACCACCCCTTTGAAGGATGCAGTTCTGAACCAGGACAAGATCAGAATACTGATCTAAGGCCCTGTGTAAGGATCTAAGGCCTTGTGAAAGAAGTATGGATCCTTTCTCATTCCCTCTCCCCTCCTGCCACGTAGACAAAGCAAGGAAAATGTTAGCACCTTGTGACAGAATGCTGAGGCATTCCCCCCTCCCTTTTTCTCACAAGATCCTTGTCACATATTAACCTGACCCAAGTCTACCCTTATCTTATTCCTTATCTTGTTTAACTATTCCTTATATGGGCAACAATCAAACTTTGCCTACATGCAAAAGCAGGCCCTGAGTTAAGGCTAATCACAAGGTGCTTTAAAGAGCATGCATTATAACCTTTGGACTTTCACATGCTATAGTAAGATTATATAATGATAATATTACAAGATGCCTTTTACAGCCCATATAGTATACAGAACTACATGGATATTAAAGTGTTATATTCTTAAGATCTTCTTGTTTCTTGCTTGTAATCTATATATGTAAGGACCTTCGGACTGCATCCAGGCAATGGATTGCCGGTTGCTCTATTCTTCATGAGTCCAATCTTTATTAAGTATATGTAGTGCTAAACTATAAACTATAACTATTCAATTAAATATTTTTTCATTTTTTCTTTTTAATTTCATTATTATAATATGAAGAACATCACATGACTTATCTGTGATATTATCTTCTTTCACCCCTACCGACATGCATGTTTTAAAGAACAAATTTTCTTCAGGGTCGAGGTAAACTGTTAAAACATAAACACTGATATCATTATTGAATATAGTAAGAGCCATAATATCAGCGATGGCCTGCTGTTGAAACTCTTTCATTAAATCGGGAAACTAATGTGTCAACAACCCAGAAATAAGAAACTCCTTAAACATAGCTTAGCATGAGATCTATTAAAGTTCGCCTCAATGAACACAAGTCCAGAGTCCGTACTGAAAGAGACACTGCTCCACTAGTGAAACACTGGCAGTTGATGGGACATAGCTGGGCCGATATAAGATGCATAATTATAGATACTGTTTCTGAAGGGTGGGAGGGTGGCGATTTGAAAAAAGCTTTAGCTATCAAAGAGCAAAGATGGATCTTTAAACTAAACTCTTTAGCCCCGATGGGGCTCAATAAAGAAACTGAATGGTTATTCATTCTTTAATGTTTCTTTGTAAGCTGAGCCACGCACGACAAGTATGACTACATCATACGTTGCTCGTTTGTGTGCGCCGGGCCAGCTGTATTTAATGACTTTTCAGGTACTCCGCGGCCATGACACACTTTGAAACTGGCTCCTTGAATCGGTAAGATTGACATTTTCTCTCTTTTAAGCTATGTTTAAGGAGTTTCTTATTTTTGGGTTTTGACACATTAGTTTCCCGATTTAATGAAAGAGTTTCAACAGCAGGCTGTCGTTGATATTATGGCTTTTACTATATTCAATAATGATATCAGTGTTTATGTTTTAACAGTTTACCTCGACCCTGAAGAAAATTTGTTCTTTAAAACATGCATGTCGGTAGGGGTGAAAGAAGATAATATCACAGATAAGTCATGTGATGTTCTTCATATTATAATAATGAAATTAAAAAGAAAAAATGATAAAATCTTTAATTGAATAGTTATATTTTATAGTTTAGCACTACATATACTTAACTGTAACACTTCCCCCCTCTTAGGCCTCTCACCTTCCCCCTTTACACCTAACTCTTTAATCTCTCCACTGTAGTTCCTCTCTCATCTTTCTTCCTGTAAACCGTGCCGAGCTCCGCATTCGTGGAGATGGTGTGGTATATAAACCCAAGGTTTAGTTTAGTTTAGTTTAGTTTAATAAAGATTGGACTCACGAAGAATATAGCAACCGGCAATCTATAGTAAGATTATAGACATATTAAAAGTGTACACAAGGAAACTGTTATGATGTATTCAGATGTCATGTGAGATAGTAGCTTTGAGAATCACATTAGATATGTAAACAATGAGTTACCTTGTTATAATCCACACTAAATGCATGATGAAATTGTAACCTTGCAAAGCATGAGCTAAGTATTTAAGGGAGTTAAGATACTCAATAAAAGGGTTGCCTTATCCCAACCTGAGTCCTGTGTGAAGCCTCATTCCTACACCCCTTACTGAGAATTTCCTAATATGGGCTTAAAAGAGGCCTGAAACAGCCAACAGGCCTCCTGGAATGTCACAGAGTAGAGAGAATTACCTAGCTTAAAGGTCATATAGATCAAACTGCAGATGCTACCTCTCATGATTTCTGTGGGATTCCTCACAAGGCACGGGTGGGACTTTGACGGAGACGGGTGAGGACGGGTGGGATTTCTGTCCCCACGCAATTCTCTATTTTGGACGCTGCTTTTTGCCCCCTGGACGAGGGGTAGAGACAGCCTTTAACAACTTTATGAGTGAGTTATATTTGTTATTATTTTTCACCGTCAACACTTAGTTGTGTATTGGTTTTTCACTAAATTCACATTAAGAGAGCCCGGGGATGTTTCACAGTTAACATCCTGTCTGGGTGTATATTTGTGACAGCTGGAGCTTTAGGGGCTTGTCCCCACTGCAGGCTGTGTGACTGAGGGCTTCCTTTCACTATTAACAATTTATTTATATTGTTGTTTCATTTGATAGCGAGTGGTTTGGGCTGTCTCTCCCCCTCGCCCTTTTGTTTTTGTTGGGGCATAGGGAGATTTTCGTTCTTGCCATTGTTCTCTCTCCCTCTTCAAGGATTTACTGTGTTATTCTATAGATAGGCACATGGGATCTCTCAGAGAGAGAAAGAGATAATGGTTACTGCTGATGGGCAGACTAGATAGGCCATTTGGCCTTTATCTGCCATCATGTTTCTATAAAAAAAGTAGGTGCCTACCATGACCCCTGTTATAGAATTGCTCTCATAGTGAGTGGGTGATGTGCAACTCTGACTGGTAAAAACCAAAGGAAAATCCAAGGAAGACTGTACTGCAGGAACAGCAAACACAAAACAAGAAAAAACTGCAGACAATCTGTACAAGATGCAGGCTATGTTTATTATATAAAATATTAAATGCGGTCAAAGATACTACCTTTTTACAAACCAAGGGACCCGACACGGTAAACACGCCTTCCTCAGTGGTCCTAACAAAAGTAAATAAAAATAATAAAAACCCAAGAATATGCAATTGATATACAATTATTGGACATGTGGTGTGCTAAAGTGATAAAGCAATAATCTATATAATGTGGTGAAAAATCATAGTCTGAAGAAATAATGCATAAAAGGTGTGAATGCATTTGTTAGGACCGCTGAGGAAGGCGTGTTTACCGAAACAAGGACCGTTTCGGGTCCCTTGGTTTGTAAAAAGGTGGTATCTTTGACCGCATTTAATATTTGATATAATAAACATAGCCTCTTGTACAGATTGTCTGCAGTTTTTTCTTGTTTTGTGTTTGCAACTCTGACTGGTGCCATTCCAAAAGTGACCCCAGTCAGGTAAACCTCTGATCAACTGTATCCTTCTGCTTTCCTTCTAATGCTAGTCCTTTGCCCTTCTCTATACATTCTCCATTACTTTTCTTAAAAAACAAATTCCTATAATGCACCCCATCGGATTATCCTATTGACTCTGCTCTCCCAGTACAACCACTATTTTAATCTTTCTACAGGTTCATTTCTTCAGTACTGGAGGGTAGAATATAAAGTCCGTGACTTTAGTTATACTGTTTTACATACAGGTAGATTGTTTTCCAATTAAATGCTCTCTTGTGTTCATCTCAGGCCTGAGCAGAATAATGTAGCATTTTGGGATAAAGATACAGCTCAACAGTCCTGTACTAGATAACAGCATTGCAAATATCTCCACAGTTACCATGTATTTGTCCTTTGTACTCAGGTAAACTGGGATGAAGGACACCCAAACACTGCAGAACACCAGCATACTGAAAGTGATCAATTGGGCCTCATTGAAACTGTTAGGTAAACGTCTGGCTAAGAAAGCAACAATGAAACTTAATATAGCTAATAAGCCCATATACCCGATCACACTGTAAAATGCAAAGAGGGAGCCTTCATTACATATTAGTATCATCTTTCCAGGATCTGTCTGTATGTCGTAGTCTGGGAATGGGGGAGAGATGAGTAACCACACAGTGCAGATCAGAACTTCACCCAGGGAGCACAGAAGGACCAAGAAGCTGAGTGCTCTGGACCCCACCCATTCCCTTAACCTGCTTCCAGGCTTTGTGGCTTTGAAAGCAATGACAACTGTGATGGTTTTTGCCAGGACTGCAGAAACAGAGACTGAAAAAATGATCCCAAAAGCAGTTTGCTGGAGCAGACAGGTCAGCTTCTCCGGACGCCCAATGAATAGCAAGGAACAGAGGAAGGAGAGCATGAGGGAGAGGAGGAGGATGAAGCTGAGATCTCGGTTATTGGCTTTCACTACAGCAGTCTCTCGATATTTAAGAAATATTCCTAGAGTTCCAGCAGTGATTGCACATAATACAATGGCCAAGGAAGCCAAAGCCGCACCCAGTGGATCCTCGTAGGAAAGAAACTCGATGGTTCTTGGAATGCAGCCGTCTCGCTTCTTTGTGGGCCACTGGTTATCGGGACATTTCAGACATTTTTCCATATCTACAAATGAACTGTATTTTTGTCAGCATTTGAATAAAATACGCTATTTTTATATTTAAATTTTTTTTATTGTAGTTTGAAAACTAAGAACAAATATATACAAAACAGACATCTGTAAAACAAATATCAAATATTCATTTCAAGAGATATCTACAATCAATCAATTGTGGAGAATTCTAAGTTGTGTATTTCCGTGTGGGAGAGACAAGGCGGGTTTGAAACGGTAAGCCCACACCTTGGTCCAAAGAGTATCAGTACTGCCTTTCCCTAGAAGAGTTTTCCCATGAGTCCCATGAGTCGAAAACGAGAAGGTGCTATTTGTAAGGGAACAAATTTAAGTCTGAAGCTCAAATTTTGATACATTCACTAAAGAGGAACAACAATATTTGGGTCAATATTCATCCACCATGGTCAGCATTTTTTTTCTTCAACACAAGTTGTGGCAATTAAACAAAACTCATGTATTCAGTGCCAATATCTGCTGATTCTGCTGCCCTTTCATCCAGATATTTCTCCACCCACCACCTCAGTACTATCTGGATTTTCAGCTGTGCTTTGCAAATCAGTGGTAGCATTGGCTAGGGGAATTATCCAGATGAAGGTGGAAATAAATTTTTTAACAGGGCACCTATCATAAAAGGGTAAGAAATTGGCCTACTTATGAGGGTACTATTTCATTAGGAGAAGAGTCATATAACGCTTGTAATTCTGAATCTACGGTTCATTGACTGGGTTAATCACACAAAGGATTATTTTACATGAGCAAAGTACATGCATCATGGCACATACTTTTCAACTAGGCAGTATTCTTGGAAGGGTTTTTACACATGTATGTTACCATGTAATTTACAGCTTAAAGTTGCTGCCCTGTAATGGAATTATTCCCATTATAGCTTTCATTATCCAGGTAATTACTTTTGAATATCAGACGCATGGAAGGGAAAGGGTTGAATCAGGAATAGTCTGTGAAAATATTTCTTTACAGAAAGAAAACTTTCCTCTTTTTCAAAGCCGTGCAGCCACAGCTCAGTAGCTCATTAATTCCCAGTGGGCTTCAGTTCAATTACCACAGTAATCGCCTTCATAAGTGACCCGAATCATTAAAATGTACCTGTGGAACCACACTGATAAAAGAGCATAACAAAAGAGTATACCCAATTGTGTACCCTTTTGTTCACCTTGAATAATTATAATCTATTTGGTTGAGCTATTAAGTGTTCCTAAGATAGCAGTTATGTGAAAAATACAAGCTGTGGAATGACACTTCACGAGAAACCATAGGCTCATTTGTTTGCTGTGGTGTTTTATTGGTTTAAATACTGTCATATTTATTTTGTTTTAATATATGATATCAGTTTATCTTTATTGTGCATGTGAAGTAATGAACTGCTCAGATGTGTAACAATGGATGGGTATAAACATAACAGACAAAGTGAAATGAAGTTTCTTCATTTTTTCTTTTATTGTATCCTTTTTTTTCTTGGTTTCTGTTTTTCTTACCTGTTGCATTGGAGAACTCTCCCTCAGCACAAGGGACACAGTCATAGCAACATTTCGGGCTCCCCTCTTTGGGAGCCTTCCTGTATCCTGGCCTACAGCTCTTGCTGCACACAGAACGAGGAGTCTGAGGAACAACAGCAAGGACAACTTGTGAGCTTTCACAGGAGACAAATTCTATTTCCCATGTCCACATAATCCCAGAGTCATTTTTAGAAAGACATAAGATAAAGGGTTTCCCTTCTCTTATTCTGCTTCTTCTAGGTATTTCTGACACAGGTATGTATCATTCAGATTTTGAGGTGGATGGTTGGAAAGGGGGAAAGTGACCACAAGGGGAGTGTGGGGGGTGATTACTTAATCGCTCAGTTTGGCTATCTTTTTAACAGATGCTTTTAAAACAGGTCTAGCTCCGAACATTTAAATTATGTCCTGGACATCTTTTTGAAAGCTTCAATTATCCCTGCAAGATATCCAAGTCTAAGCATGCCCAAAGCCCACCCATAGCACACCACCAAAACAACACTCTTGAATTTTGGATGCACAGTAGCTGAGACACCTCTCCAAATGTCCTGAAAGTTGGTTTTGAAAATTGGCACTTGGACATCCTGATAATTAAAACGTCCAAGTGCCAGTGTATGCCGTTTTTGGATGTCAACTATATTATCAGAATTAGCTAGGTGAAGTAAACATATTAATCATAGAATAACCTTCATCTAACCATGAACACAACAGCAAATCAGCCAAAGCAAAGTATCCAAGACCGCGATCAAACCAGCAAATCATCCAAAACAAAGTACCCAAGATGGCAATCAAAATGAAGTATCCAAGACCGCGATCAAACCAGCAAATCAAACAAAACAAAGTACCCAAGACCGCAATCAAAATGAAGTATCCAAGACCGTGATCAAACCAGCAAATCAGCCAAAACAAGTATCCAAGACCACGATCAAAATGAAGTATCCTAGACCTCGATTAAAATGAAGTATCCAAAGACCGCGATCAAACCAGCAAATCAGCCAAAACAAAGTATCCAAGACTGCGATCAAAACAGCAAATCGGCCAAAGTGAAGTGACTGAGATTGAGCCTCCGTGATGGATTTTATTGTTATTTTTTTTTTTTTTATATATAAATTTTTATTGAAATGTTTTCAATATATTGTACAATAGTAGCATACCTCATAAACGTAGAACACCAAATACAAATCCGATACAAATAAGGCAGTATTGAAAACAAGATTACCACAACCCAAAGTCAAAACAATAGCATACAACCAATTCTACTCTTCCCCATCCCCACCCCCCCTCAGTCTCATGTTCCCCATCCCAAATTACCCCCTAATCCCCCCCCTTCCCCCATCCCTATAGCAGGCAACAGAACATCCAGTTCAGGGAGATCCCCTAGAGTGCCTCCAGCAGATCTTCCAACTTACTCCATGTGTGGAAATAAGTAATATAGGTGTGGCGTCTTTTAGCCACAGCTATCTCCATCCTCCCCAAGGATAACAATCGGTTAACCCATGCAGTATAAGAGGGGGCCTCTGCATTCTTCCAATGGTTGGCAATGAGACATTTCGCAGCTGCCAACCCCCAACGAAGGAGCTTAGTTTGCCATGTATGCTCCTTAATATTATATAATCCTAAAAGACAACTCAGCGGGGAAAACACAACACTCTCACCCAGACACTCAGATATAGTAACAATCACCGCCTTCCAATAGGCATTGAGAACCCCACAGTCCCACCAGATATGCAAAAAGGACCCCACATGGGAGCCACATCTCCAACATTGATCAGAGGCTCCTGGAAACATTCTATGCAGGCGTTCCGGAGTATAGTACCACCTCGTAAGAACCTTATAAGCGTTTTCTTGAATCAAAGCACAGGAGGAGGCCTTATATACCTCCCTACATATTACCTCCCAGTCTTTAGCTGTTAACCGAGAGTTTAAATCCCTCTCCCAGTGCTGACGAAACAAAGGAGTAATAGGGGAGTATCCCCTCCTATATTGATACAGCACCGATAATGATTTAGGAATTTTCTGAAGTATCAGCCAGAGATTTTCCAACGTTTCCCTCTCACACGGCGATCTAGAGTCCCAACCCTGAGCATGCATGAAATGTCTAATTTGAAAGTAAGCAAAACAATCACCATCCGGTAAGTCATATTTCTGTTGGAGTGCTTGAAAAGAAGCAATCCCGGTCGTCCCCATTAAATCTCTAAATGTTTGAATCCCCTTTTGAGACCAACGATGAAAAACTCGATTGTCACGACCTGCCAAAAATTGAGGTTCAGCCGTGATAGTAGCTAGGGAAGATACCAACGCCCCCCCTCCCAAGTCAGTACGCACCTGGTTCCATACCTTTGCCAGATGATGTACAAAGGGGTTTGATATGCTCTGAACCCATGCCCGCTGCGGGCCAGACTTCCACAACCTAATTTTCAAGGGCTCCAAACCACTATATCGCTGTTCCAGCTGTACCCCACTTTTGTGTTCTCCCATTTCCCAATCAAGCACTAGCTTCAGCTGTGCCGCTTGATAATACCACACCAGATTAGGTAACCCTCTTCCCCCCTCTTCCCGAGGAGCCCACAACAGAGATTGGGCAAGTCTTGGGGATTTACGATGCCAAATAAAGGTGCGGATTTCCCTGTTTAATCTTCTCAGTTCCCCTAGAGGAACCGATATTGGCAAAGTCTGGAATAGGAACAACAATCTAGGAAGTACATTCATTTTAATGATCGCAATTCTCCCCCACCAAGATAACCACAGGCCATTCCAGCGTTGCAAATCAGCCCTTATACGGTTATAAATAGGCAGGTAATTTTTCTCATATATCCTCCCAATATCCGATGGAATAAAAATGCCCAAGTATTTAATCCCATGACTAGCCCATTTAAAGGGAAAAGTCCCCCTCAACCCATCCACCTCCCCCTGTGTCAAGGTCAGATTCAAGATTTCCGTTTTAGCTAAGTTTATTTTAAACCCGGAGATCTGTCCATAGGTGTCAAATAGCTGCAGTAAGTGGGGTATAGATTTCTCAGGTTGTCCCACGTATAGTAAAATATCATCCGCAAACATCGCTATTCGGTGATCCACTCCCCCACTAACGACCCCAACTAGCGATAGATGATGTCTAATGGCCAATGCAAGGGGCTCAAGATACACTGCAAACAACAATGGCGAAAGGGGGCATCCCTGCCGAGTTCCCCGAAAGATGGGAAAAAAGTCAGTGTAAGTTTGGTTAATCCGCAAGCATGCCCGCGGAGCAACATACAGAGCCCGGACCCAATCTCCAAATAATCCCCCTAATCCCATCCTATCCATGACATCCCATAGAAATGCCCAGAGAACCCGATCGAATGCCTTCTCGGCATCAACCGAGATCAAAACCACCTTTTCCCTACCAGTACTCGCTTCCCAGAGTAAATTAAGGGTTCTCCTAATATTATCGCTCACCTGTCTCCGTTGTATAAACCCCGCTTGATCTTGATGGATCAGGGAAGGCAATACCCTCCCCAAACGCTGGGCCAGGACCTTAGCCAAAATTTTTGCATCTAAGTTCAACAATGATATGGGCCGATATGACCCACATAATAAAGGATCTCTACCCGGTTTGGGCAATATAACCACCCCGGCCTCACCCATCGTAGCCGGCAACCTGCCACCAGTAGAAATTCCGTTAGCCACCCGGACCAAAAGGGGCCCCAATTGTGCCGAGAATTGTTTATAATAACGACTAGTATACCCATCCAACCCTGGAGATTTACCATTCTTCAACCCCTCAATCACCCCCAAGATCTCAGAGAGTTGTATCTGTTCTCTTAAATACTCCTGATCCGCCTCTGCCAGCTTAGGTATTTGTAGTGAGTCCAGAAATCCAGTCTGCATTCCAGCAGCTAACGGCCCCGGCTGTCCATAAAGCCCAGAATAGAAGTCCCGGAACTCACGTTGAATAGCAGAGTCCGTAACTCGTAGATCCCCCCCTGAGTTTCCCTTAATACAAGCGATATTTAATCGATTTTGTTTGATACGGATATATCTAGCCAGCTGAGCACTAGCCTTATTGCTATGCTCATAAATATTGAGACGAAATCTCTCACGCATACGCTCTGTGTCCTCTACCTGGAGCTGATACAATTCATCCCGGACTCTTTGTAGTTGAACCAGAGTCTGGGGGTCTCTCGTGTTCTGGTGGTGCAACTCCAGCTGAGTCAATCGGGTTCTTAGTTGAAGAAAGGTCCGGGCTCTCTGTTTTTTAAATCTAGCCCCCCACTTAATAAGCTCTCCCCGGATTACTGCTTTCAGGGCATCCCACAGAATGGCGTCTGATACCTCCCCATTGTCATTCATCTCCAAGTATTCTCTCATAGTGTCTTCCACCGCCGTGACCACCTGGGGGGAACTCAGCAGGGATTCATTAAGCCTCCAATATGTACCTCCCCCCGGATCTAACATACCAGTGCAAGATATCCACACCGGTGCATGATCTGAGACATGCATCGGTTCTATCTCCGCTACTCGCAGCCCCCCTGCTTGATTCCTATGAATCCATATCCCATCTAATCTAGTATAGGTATTCTGTGCATGGGAATAAAAGGTATATGATCTCTGAGCCCCATGAAGTAGCCGCCAGCCATCAACTAAGCCGAGCGAACCCATCAGATCGCGAAATGCAGCGGCTGATTTTCTCGTTGATTTACGCCCTCCCCCTGAGTGATCTACAGTCGGGTCTGGAGGGACATTAAAGTCGCCTCCCAAATATACCGCTCCTTGCATAAAGGTGTGTAGAGCCCCCTTCAAATTCCGATAGTATGTTGCTTGTCCCGCATTAGGACCATAGAGGTTAATAATAGTCAGAGGGCGACCTTGAAGCAAGCCTTTCACCGCTAGACACCTTCCCTCTCTGTCCCTATAGACATGTTCCACCTGTAATCCCAGTCCCTTGCGTGCCAAAATAGCCAATCCTCCTGCCCTTTTTGTGGCCCCCTCCCCTTGATGGGTCCAGAGCATATCAAACTGTGGTCTTTGAAGCAAAGATACATCCCTAGGTCTCAAGTGCGTTTCTTGCAAGAGACATATGTCCCACTTCATACGCTGGAGGTCTCTGAAAACTATACTCCTTTTACCCGGGCTATTGAGCCCATTTACATTCCAGGAGCCTATGATCAACTCCGGATCCTTCCCTGGGGATCTCCCCACACCCAAGCTCCGCCGCCCGCTAGACCCCATACAAACAACACCCCCCCTCCCCCCTCCCCCCCTCCAATTAGCCGATTCTCCAAGTTTCGAATCAGCCATACGGAGAAAATGAGTCATACTGGAAAGGCCCATTATAAACACCTATTATTGCTTTCCCTCCCCTTCCATCCCCCCCTATTCCTCAAGCATACATATAAAACACACACGCAAGCCAGCACTCCTTCCAAGCCTGTATAATTAAATAACCAGCCCCTCAACCTAAAGCAAGCACACAGAACAAGCAGAATAACCATTCCCTAGGGAACAAACAAGTCATTTTCAACCAACAAAATTACAAAGTCTCTTTCAGCTGTAGTCCAAAGATACTGAGGTCATGCTTCCCTCTGGAATACCGGATCAGGTAACTGAGGTAGAAGGTTGGCTGTCCTCAGTAATGTTCTGAGAGACACCAGCTCTGATCTCCGATACTGTTCCCGATATGTCTCGTGCAGGGGTGTCATGCTGCATCCGACATCCAAGGTCCTTCATCGCCATCCATGCGTCAGCCACATTTTCCACTTTCCTGTGAGCCCCATTGATAGTGAAATGTAATCCAAAAGGAAAGAGCCATCTGTAGCGGTAGCCTTCAGCTCGCAGTATCTGAGTGACTTCCCTAAACGATCTACGTTTCTGGAGTGTAGCAAGGGCCAGATCCTGATAGACCCCCACTTTCAACCCCTGCCACACAAATTCAGGGCGACGACGTGCAGCCTGTAAAACTTTTTCCTTCAATTGAAAGTCCCCAAAGCAGGCTATAATGTCACGGTTGCCAGGACCTCTCGTCTGCCCCAGGCTTCTGTGAGCCCTCTGTAAGTCTATCACATTTGGCATCACCTGAGATTCCTCAGCAAGGAGGGCTTTGCAAAAGTCTGACACCACTTCACTGGCATCCTTATATCGATCCAAGTCTGGCACCCCCTTAAAACGCAGGTTATTTCGCCTTGAGCGATTCTCCAAGTCCTCGACCTGCCTTTTTAAGTCATCCAGTTGTGCCACTACTGTGTCCACAGCAGCCGATCGTTCCTCCGCCAGGCCCTCCACGTGGCTCAATCGCGCTTCAGCACCAAGGACTCTGCCGCTCAGGTCTCCCACTTCTGCCCGAATCTCTCCCAGCGCAGTCTTCATGTCTGCCCTCATCCCTACCATCTCTGCTTTCAACTCCTTAAACCACAGCTCGATCTTCCCTTCCATCGGACGATCGTTCGATTCAGAGTTGGCCTGAGGGGACACTGTCTGCCGCGGCGTGTTCGGCTCCGCCATCTTGAATAGCGCCGCCGGGGAGCCAGGAACGTGTGATCGGGTGTTCACTCTCGTTGCGCCAGGGAAATGAAATTTCTCTAATTTCTTCCGACTCGCCATACATTCGGCGAGCTCGGGCACCAAAAAGCTTGCGCTCAAACCACCTCTGGAAGCAATTCTTAAACTTGCAGCCGCGAGCCCCGACAGAGCTCTAAGATTAAGCGGCCATATTCCGTGATGACGTCACTTCCCCTCCGGATTTTATTGTTATTAATGATCTGAATTGGGTGCAGCTACTTGTATGTATCTAGAGCTCAGCTAATATTGACTTCTTCTGGTGTCCAGATGTCACTGAAGTATGACAGACACTGTTCCTGGTCCTCGTGATCCCAAAGCACAAATGCCAGCCACAGAACATGTACCCAGGTCTCCCACAAAGTAATTTACATACTGTCACTGAGCTGGTGGTCCAATGACAATCTGATCTTTTTAATGCCAGCCAGGATGACCTATAATACTCTCTCTTAATATGAGGATGCTGACCCTGAGTATTAGAACAATGTAATTCACCCTCACCTGTTTAAAGAGCGGTTGCCACCGGATGGCGCTCTCGTTGATGAAGAGTTGTTGATCGGAAGGGGCAGAAGGATGAAAGCTGCCCACAAGGGTTTGGATGAGGGCTCCGTTGGGCAAATAAATACAGTTTAGAATGTCATATCGAGTGGGAGTGTCCCCTTTCTCATCAAAGAAAATCTCATTTCCAATAGAAGGTTTAAAATGAATATTCCTAAGAAAATTATTCAGCTAGAAAAAAAAAGGAAACAATCAGGAAATTGCATGGAGAAAGTGCTGGAAACTCACCTGAATGTATGAGGTGAGGTACCAGAGAGCAATATTTTCAGTACCAGTGAGAGGTCACTAGATGCGTAGGCATGACAAGAATGCAAAGTCTATATGTAAGAAAGGTATATGGTAGGAGACATTAATTTTTTTTTCAGCAGATATGGGAATTTTATAAAGGTAAATTTCTATCTACTATAATAAAACCCTAAGCGCGCATGCACACTCCTACCTGCATGTTCCGTGATCCGTATGTCCGTGGCGGTAGGAGTGCGCATGCGTGCTTAGGGTTCTATTACCTTGGAAGAAAAAACGGCACCACATTCACGGAACCACAAGGATGTTCTGAGCGAAGATATTTTTAAGTTCTAAGCCGCGGTGGCGGCTCCTCTCACGAGCCCCACCTGAGTCGGGGAAGTCTTCCAACACAGATGGGAATTGTGAAACGAGCCGCCGCAGCAGCTTTAAACTTAAAAATAACTCCAGCACAGAACTAAACGATCGACAATCCCAGCCGCTCCTCACACACATTAGCAGGCAAAACAGCTTCCCATGCACCCATGCAACCTCTAAGCGTGGCCCACCCTGCTCTTCAGCTCCTCCAGGTAGCGGCAGACCTATCTACAGCCAGGAAGTACTGTAAGGCCCTCTGCTGCTCTTCTGTCCTTCTCTTCTAAACAGCCAGATGCTGGACAGGGGAATCAGGTAAGGGTTGCTGCAGTACAGGGGGAGCAGGGAAGAGGTGCTGCTTGGCAGGGGGGAGGAAACAGGAAGGGAGGCCTACTGCTAGGCAGGGGGAACAGGGAAGAAGTGCTACTGAGCAGGGGGGCTGTAACAGGAAGGGAGGCCTACTGCTGAACAGGGGGAGCAGGGAAGAGGTGCTTCTGGGCAGGGGGGAGGTAACAGGAAGGGAGGCCCACTGCTGGACAGGGGGGGAGCAGGGAACAGGTGCTGGGCAGGGGGAAGGTAAAACGAAGGGAGAAGGGCTGCTGTTGGACATGGGGAGCAGTGAAGGTGTGCTGCTGGACAGGGGGGAAGGTAAAAGGAAGGGAGAAGGGCTGCTTCTGGACAGGGGGAGCAGGGAAGAGGTGCTGCTGGACAGGGTAGGTAAAATGAAGGGAGAAGGGCTACTGATGGACAGGGGGGGAAAAAGAGACAGAAAGAAAGACAGACAGAAAGCAGCCAAGGAGAGAAAAAAAAAAGAAAGACAAAGACACACATCTATTCTAGCACCCGTTAATGTAAAGACTAGTTGATACATATTTACCATATTTATTCAATTTTCTATACTGTTCTCCCCAGTGTGTTCAGAACGGTTTACTTGAATTTATTCAGGTACACATTCATTTTTCTCTGTCTGACCCAATGGACTCTCAATCTATCTAATGGACCTGGGGCACGGGGAGGATTAAGGGACTTGCATAGGGTCAGCATGGATTTGAACCCACAACCTCAGCATATTGAGGTTGTAGCTTTAACCACTGCACCACATGGTTCCCTACTTGTTACTGTCACAATGGCTTGGTTTCCCTATATTGATACTACTGGCTTTGAATTTCAGAAATCTGCCTTGAACCGTCAAAGGAAAAGCAAAATACAAATGTCCATATTCAATTCAATCTTTTGTGTTTGGTTTTCAGAGCATCAATGCATTAAGAGATAGTTCTTCGTATCTCAGGGCAGCACCCCTTCCTGCATTTTAGGTGCATCTTACAGCCCACATCCTTATAGAATAATGGCACAAACCCACTTTGTGCTAGAATTGAGAGGTACAGAAAAAAAGGGTGGGGAACAAAGATACCAATGTAAAAAAATAGTCCCAACAAAAAAAGGTGGGATAAACAATAGTCTGTATCCTGATGACTTTATATGGCGTGAGTCTGTGGCGGTTACGAGGGGCCGCTAGGAAGTTCTCAGCCCAACCAAGAAGAGCATGATGTGGAGCCATGAAACTTGCAAGTTATTCCACACTTTTCATTTCAATGAGGCAAATGCATCTAGTACTACTACTGTTTATTATTTCTATAGCGCTGAAAGGCGTATGCAGCACTGTACATTTTAACATACAATAGACCAGGGGTGCCCACATTTCTTTGGCTTGCGAGCTACTTTTAAAATGACCAAGTCAAAATGATCTACCAACAATAAAATTAAAAAAACACACAAAGCACACTGTACGCAGAGAAAATGTTATTTATATTCAGGTTTTTTTCAAAGAGGTCAAGGCAGATGACTTTAAAATATGCAATGTCACCTCAGTAACAACTATACAAAAATAGACAAATATACCCCCTCCCCTTTTACTAAACTGCGATAGCGGTTTATAGTGCAGGGAGCTGCGCTGAATGCCCTGTGCTACTCTTGACACTCATAGGCTCCCTGCGGAAAAAACTGCTATTGCAAAACTGGTGAAAGGTGGGGTGTTGGGAAGGGTGAGACTAGTGGAAAGGAGGCCTGGGGCGGGGTCATGTGACCTCTTTGTTGACTTCACAAATACGGTAACCCTATATTCAGTATCACTTTGTGCTTGGTTGGCTGTTTGTGTGTGTCTTTGTTTTCTATATAAGCAGGTGGCTATGTGTTTTTGCCTCGCTCACACCTCCTGCTTATAACATCTGGTGTCATTTTACCTGCCATGGCTGGAATCTCGGTCGCACACCCTCTCTGTCAGTAATCGGTCCTTGTAAGGGCTCTGCCGTGTACATTTGATGTAAAGCATGTGCCAGGGCATAGACTGCTATATAAATATTGTAAGAGAACCTGAAATTATAGACATCATACAGAGAAGAATCCAGGCTTCGTAGCGTCTCAGACCCAGTACAATTAGGCAACATATCAAAATGTTTCCATCTATTCTTTGTGCCTGGCAGCCTACATCTGAATTTTCCCTGCCAAATTAATTTCAGTAAAACATCATTTGGAAACATGGTTGGGTTCACACTATAAAGGAAATCCTTGAATCCAGGAATTTCACCTTTTGGGATAGAAAATGCTATCGAGCCATTTAAGATCTGGAAAGCTTTTCCTAAATCGAAATCTGTAATAATTGGCAGAGTTGCTGACAGAATCCACACCTTCGGAGGTATTTCATGTTTTCTCCATTCTTTCAACATGAACTGCTGGAGCAGATAGACCATACTACTGTAGAGGACTATCACGCTGCAGGTGGAACTGTGAATCAAGTGAACAACCTCCGGTATAGTTTGATCATTCCCAATCATTGGTATCATTGCTAAAAACTCAACACAACCTCCGCTCTGTATAATTGTCCACTTAAGTTCTTCACCAGCTGATTGTCCTTGATAATCAGCTGATGTCAGGATCCCAACCCAGGTCCATCCAAAGTGCCGGAGTAACTGTATAATAGCGTCATACTGAGAGCGCTCATTAGGGACCATTCGGAAAAAGGATGGAAAGAGAATCCGGTCACTGAAGATGGGATCCATTGCTCCATAACTGATCTGTGAAGGACACAAAAAATGGCATTTTAGAGAGGAAGCCTAAGACTGTACAACGCAGATGGAGGCCCATTTCTCAACTTGTGTCAAACAGGATCTGCTCTGTGATACATGAAAAATGGACATTCATGCATGAACAGTCATTTTACAAAGAAACATCTAAATAACCACACCATCAAATAACCACACCATCAAATAAACACACCATCAAAAAGCTGCTGTTGCAACAATGTCCATGCTACTGCTGAACACAAAATCAAACAAACTACAGGGCCACATTGTTTCTCCTTGCAGCTACTGGTCTCGCCCACCGTAGACATTACTTCAAGTTCCAGGGCAGAGCAGGAAGCCGTGAGGAGGAAAACTGCGGCTCTGCAGTTTGTTTGTTTTTCTCATTTCAGAAAGGGGTAGATGCTGGATAAGGGGGAGTAGATGCTAGATGTGGGAGAGGGGAAGATAGGGGGCAAATTCTGAATGTAGGAGGGAGAGGAAGGACAGACGCTGGATGAGGGTTGAGAAAGACAGACAGAAAAGGTTCAAAGAAGAGCGACTAGGATGATAATGGGGATGGAGCTCCTATTGCATGAGGAAGGGCTCTTCAGCTTGAAAAAGAGATGACTGAGGGGAGATATGATTGAAGTCTACAAAATCCTGAGTGGAGTAGAATGGGTACAAGTGGATCGCTTCTTCACTTTGTCAAAAATTACAAAGACTGGGGGATACTCGATGAAGTTAAAGGGAAATAATTTTAAAATCAATAGGAGAAAATATTTTTTCACGTTGCCAGAGATTGTGGTAAGAGTGGGGGAAGCCACTGCTTGCCCTGTATCGGTAGCATGGAATGTTGTTGCTGTTTGGGTTTTGGCCAGGTTCTAGGGACTTGAATTGGCCACCGTGAAAACAGGCTACTGGGCTTGATGGGCTATTGGTCTGACCTAGTAAGGCTATTCTTATGTTCTTATATGGAGGAGAAATGTGAAAGAGAGAGAGAGGGATAGATGTTCAATAGAAGGGGGAAGAGAGGAAATAAATGCTGGAGGTGGGGGTTCAAAGAGAGGAGACAAACATTGGATAAAAGGGGGAAAGAGGGTAGATGCTGGATATGGAGGGGAGATAGGGGATGTAGATGCTGGATGTGGAGGGGATAGAGGAGGCAAGCACTGGACAGAAGAAGGGGATAGTGGAAGCAGATGCTGGGTAAAATGGAGAGAAAGAGAGAGGGAGCAGATTCCGGGTAGAAGAGTAAGAAAGAGGAGAGGGATAAGACACTGAATGGAAGAGAGAGGAGAAGCAGATGCTGGATTGAAGTGGGAGAGTGTCAAATACCGGATGTGGGAAAGAAAGAGGATAGGGTTAGTGACTGGGAAATAAGAGGAAGTGAACTAGAAGAGCCAGAGTGAGGAAAAGATGGTAAGTGTAGTTAGAATCGGTAAAAAAAAAAAAGGAAATTGTAAACTGTATAGTAGGAAAGAATTAAATTGAAGAAAGTTGAGTGAAAAAGGAGAGAAAAAGAAGAAATTGACAGGAAATCATGGCAAGAGTTAAGAGAAAGACAAGGAAAACAGAAACCAGATACTGGAGTCTACACAATTAGGAAAAGTAATTGGGAAAACAACAAAGGTAGAACAAAAACAATTTTATTTTTTGTTTAGAATAAAGTAGTGTGGTATCTAAGTTAATAAATGTTGCCCTGGATTGGGATTTTGCCAGGTACTGGTGACCTGGATTGGCCATTGAGAGGATGGGCTACTGGCCTTGATGGACCATTGGTCTGAGCCCGTAAGGCTATTCTTATGTTCTTACGTAAAGATAATGAAATTGGAAATAAGGCGATATCTCTTTATTGGACTAATTTTAATACATTTGTGGCCAATGTTTGGAGACCAAACCCTCCTTCCTTATGTCAGAACAGGATACCATAAGATCTGTATACTGACCTGACCTGAGGAAAGAGGTTGTGGCTTCTGAAACCTAATTGAAAAATATATTTAGTCCAGTAAAATAGTTTCATCATATTATTCAAATTTTGGTGTTAATTTATAGTATAATATAACATAGTAACATAGTAAATGACGGCAGAGATAGACTTGAACGGTCCATCCAGTCTGCACTTAAATTATACCCATTAAAAAATACATGATTAAATTAACTTGTCTCTTCTTTGATATTTCTGGGCCGTAGACTGTAAAGTCTGATATTGTCCTAGGTTCCAATTGCTGAAGTTGTCATCCAAGCTCACTCCAGCCTATCCAACCATCCCATTGTTTGCAGGATATTTACCGTAAAGTCTGGCTAGTAACATCTTCATGTTCCAAATTAGTTTACTTCTGCTTTCTTTAAATTTTTCAGCATGCATCATGCATGCATTTTTCAGCATGCATTGGTGTCGTATTGTGGCTTGTTGGGGGTTCAGTTTAATATTTGTTTACATATTTCTATTTTTAATTTATGGTTAGTTACTTTATACTGCGTGAGGATCTGTGTTCTGTGTATATGAAATTGAGAAATTAGATTCTTACCTGCTAATTTTCTTTCTTTTAGACTCTCTAGACCGGTTCAGCTGTCACTGATGGGTAATAGCTCATTATGATCAAATGTGAAAAATTAAGAACATAAGAACTGCCATCTCCGGATCAGACCCATGGTCCATCGAGTCCGGCGATCCGCACACGCGGAGGCCCAGTCAGGTATACACCTGATGTAGTTTTAGTCACCCATATCCCTCTATGCCTCTCGTAAGGAGATGTGCATCTAATTTGCCTTTGAATCCTAGCACAGTGGATTCCTTAATAACCTCCTTTGGGAGAGCATTCCAGGCGTCTACTACTCGCTGCGTGAAGCAGAACTTCCTCATATTTGTCTTGGACTTGTCCCCCCTTAGCTTCAAACCATGTCCTCTTGTCCGTGTCACGTTAGACAATGTAAATAATTTATTTTCCTGCTCTATTTTATCGATGCCTTTCAGTATTTTGAACGTCTCGATCATGTCCCCTCTCAGCCTCCTCTTCTCAAGGGACAACAGTCCCAGTTTCTTGAGTCGTTCCTCATATTCCAAGTTCTCCATACCTCTTATTAGCTTCGTTGCTCGTCTCTGCACCCTCTCCAGCAGTTTTATATTCTTCTTTAGGTTGGGAGACCAATGTTGGACACAGTATTCCAAGTGTGGTCTGACCATTGCTCTATAAAGCGGCATTATGACTTTCTTCGATCTACTCGTGATTCCTTTCTTTATCATGCCTAACATTCTGTTTGCTTTCTTTGCCGCTGCCGCGCATTGTGCCGATGGCTTCAGGGTCCTATCTATCAGTACACCCAGGTCCTTTTCTTGCTCGCTCTTACTCAGAGTTGTGCCTGACATTCTATACTCGTGTTCCTTATTCTTACTACCTAAATGCATTACTTTGCATTTCTCCACGTTGAACTTCATCTGCCATTGCTCTACCCATTTCTCTAACTGATACAAGTCGCACTGGAGTTCCTCGCTATCCTCCTGCGATCTGATTGCCTGGCATAGCTTTGTGTCGTCTGCAAACTTAATGATCTCACTGGATATTCCGTCTTCCAGGTCATTGATATAAATATTAAATAGGATCGGCCCAAGTACCGAGCCCTGGGGCACACCACTAGTCACTTTCTCCCAGTCTGAGAACTTCCCATTTATGCCCACTCTCTACTTTCTGTTTTCCAGCCATTTGCCTATCCACCTTTGTATATCTCCCTCTATTTCATGGCTTTGTAGTTTCCTGAGAAGTCTTTCATGTGGAACTTTGTCGAACGCTTTCTGGAAGTCCAAATATATTATATCCACCGGCATTCCACTATCAATTTGCTTGTTCACGGTCTCAAAAAATTGAAGTAAATTTGTTAAACATGATTTCCCTTTCCTGAACCCATGTTGACTGGGTTTCAGCAAGTCGTGTGTATCTAAGTGCCGGACTATGCTATCCTTGATCAGTGCTTCAACCATCTTTCCATGGACAGACGTAAGGCTCACAGGTCTGTAGTTGCCCGGTTCTCCTCTCGATCCTTTTTTGAAAATTGGCGTGACGTTCGCTATCTTCCAGTCGTCTGGTATCTGTTCAGTTCTGATTGTCAGATCGGCAAGTTTTTGCAATAACTCCCCGATTTCAACCTTCAATTCCTTTAAGACTCTCGGGTGAATTCCATCCGGTCCAGGGGATTTGTCACTTTTAAGTTTGTCGATCTGGTAGTATATCTGGTCCAACTCCACTTTGACTGTGGTGAGGCTGTCTTCTATTACTCCACTAAACATTTTCACTGCTTCTGGTATTTTTGCGGTATCCTCCTCCGTAAAGACGGACGCAAAGTAGGAATTTAGTTTGTCTGCAATTTGTTTATCTTCCTTGATGTACCCTTTTCTTCCCTGGTCGTCCAGGGGTCTCACCGTCTCTTTTGCGGGTTTTTTCCCTTTCACGTATCTAAAGAAGGGCTTGAAGTTTTTGGCCTCTTGCGCTATTTTTTCATCATAGTCCTTTTTGGCATCCCTCACCGCCTTGTGACATTTCTTCTGATCATCTTTATGTTTTTTCCATGCTTCGGTTGTTTTCATGTGTTTCCATTTTTTGAAAGAGTCCTTCTTTTCTTTTATGGCTTCCCTCACCTGTCTGGTAAGCCATGCCGGTTCTCCTTTACCTTTTGTTCTCCCTTCTTTGGAAATCCTCGGAATGTGGAGATTTTGTGCTTCTGTGATAGTATTTTTCAGTAAGGACCATGCCTGGTGTACCGTTTCGAGTTTGTCCACCTTTATCTTGAGTCGTTGTTTCACCATGGCTCTCATGCGATTGTATTTGCCCTTTTTAAAGTTTAAGGTTGTGGTTAAGGTTTTGGCACGTTTTCTATTCCCGATGTCAAGCTTAAAGTTGATCACATTGTGATCGCTCGTCCCCAGCGGTACCGTAACTTCTACTTCTTTTGTCTGTCCCGTGAGGCCATTTAGTACCAAGTCCAGGGTGGCGTTGCCTCTTGTTGGCTCTTTTACCATTTGTTCCAGGAAGCAATCCCCTAGCGCCTCCAGGAACTTGGCCTCCTTGCCGCAGTTGGAGTTTCCTAGTTTCCAGTCTATCCTTGGGAAATTGAAGTCTCCCAATATTATTACATTGCCCGTCTTGCATTCTTGTTTGATTTCCTCTATCATTTCTGAGTCAGTTTCCTCCGCCTGTCCTGGGGGACAATAGTAAAGGCCAATTTTCGTGTCTGCGCTGTTTTGGCCAGGAATCTTGATCCAGAGGGACTCCAGCTTCTCTTTTGTTTCCGTCATAGCCACTCCAACAGATTCTACTCCTTCCTGAACATATAGGGCAATACCTCCACCTTTCTGCCCTACTCGATCACTTCTATATAGTTTGTATACCTGTAGTACTGTGTCCCATTTGTTTTCTTCATTCCACCATGTTTCTGTTATGCCAATGATTTCCAACTTATCATGTCTTGCTATTGTCTCTAGTTCCCCCATTTTGTTTCCTAGACTTCTAGCATTCGTATACATACATTTGAGTTATCTTCGTGTTACCTTTTTGGACTTTCTACTCTTTGCTGTCCGTACTGTTTCTTTCACGGTATCCTTAACCGCTCCAGTGTTGTCTCCCTTGTTTGCTGTGCGGTCATCCCCTCCTGTATCTGAGTTGTCCCTTTCTGCCTTGTCTTCCTTATTTGCTGTGAGGTCGTCCCCTCCTGTGTATGAGTAGTAGCCCATGGTTCCTTCATCGGGACATCCTATCGTCTGTGCCATCGACTGGTGGTCGACTGTCGGCTTTCCCCTATTTATTAGTTTAAAGCCTTCTCGATGGCCTTCTTCATGTTGCCTGCCAATACTCTTGCTCCTTCCTTGTTGAGGTGTAGTCCATCCTTTCTGTAGTACTTGCTTTTTCCCCAGAATGCCGTCCAGTTGCGCACGAAGTCAAAGCCTTCTTCTTCGCACCATCGTCTCATCCAGGCGTTAATAGCTTGCAATTCCCCTTGTCTCTTTCCATCCGCTCTTGGTACTGGGAGTATCTCGGAGAAAGCCACCTTCACCTCCCTGATCTTCAGCTGTCTTCCAAGTGAGCGGAGCTGGCCCTTCATCTCTTCCCTGTCATACTTCCGTTTGCTCACATCATTTGTTCCCACGTGGATGAGCACAGCAGTATCCTCTTCCCCTGCGCTGTCTATGATCCTGGAGATCATGTTGGCCACATCCTTCACTCTTGCTCCAGGCAGACAGGTGACGATTCTGTCCTCTCTTCCTCCTGCGGTGTGGCTGTCCACGTGACGTATAATGGAGTTGCCTACGATGATCCCCATCTTCTTTATTCGGGGGTTTCTTGGGGGTCGTAAGTCCATGTCTATGGTATAGGGCCAGTCTTCTTCCTCCAGTGCTACTCTTGAAATTGTTTTCGGCTCTTCAGATGGAGGGACGTCTTCCTACGTTCTCTCTCTTCCTCCTGGTGTGCGGATGTCTCCTACCTCATCTTCGGTTTTTCTGTGTTTGCATGGGTGTCTTCTCTCCTCTCTTCCAGGCCTTCTTTCTGGGTATCCTGGATACAGATTTCCAGCCCTGGGATCTCTACGTGTTGCTGGTGGGCTTCCTCGATGAATCTTTCTAGTTCCGTGATCCCTTCGCTGGTATCAGGCTCCCCTAGCAACTTCTCCTGCATGCAGTTTTCCTCCTTCCTGGCAAGGAGTTCTTCGAGTTCCATCACAGTTCCCTCCAGCAGCCGAACTTGCAGTTTCAGGCTGTCCAGTTCCTCGCATCGGCTCCAAACGTATGCCCTAGTCCCCGAGGGGAGGTAGTCATACATACTGCAGCCGGTGCAGAAGACTGGAAAGCTCATCTTCTGGCTTCCGTGGGCGCTCATGTATTGTTCTCCTTCTCAATTGTGTGTGTCCTGCCCTCTTGATAGCAGTCCACCTGTTGATTATTGGTCTCGGTTGTGTGGTGCTGTTGAGCTGATTGAGAGTGCTTGTCTTGGTGTGTGCTGTGTGGCTAGGTAATGGTATACAAAAGAACAATAACCGGAATGTAACTTACTTATTGGGGCTCCCTGTTAGTCGGCCCAGCTTCCTGGCTCCTTCTGCAGACTCCTTTGCAAAGGCGCTCTTGCTAAGGCGAGCTCCTTTACCGCGCGCCTTCGCCACGTGCCAAATGGCTGTGCGCCGTTGGCTCTCCTCCTGTTAAGGGGGAGTCCGGCGCTCTGGTGGTGACGCTGGCGGTGACGCGTTGGGGGTGGGCGGAGCTCCCTCACGCTCCTCCACGCTACCGCTCGCTGCCTGCCTCCTGCTTCTTCTCTATTTCTCCCGCTGCTGTCCTCGCCGGGCCTGCCTTCTCCTGCACCAGCCGAAGCTGCACTGTGTAGCGCCGCGCTCTCCTCCTGTTAAGGGAGAGTCCGGCGCTCTGGTGGTGACGCTGGCGGTGATGCGTTGGGGGTGGGCGGAGCTCCCTCACGCTCCCCCACGCTACCGCTCGCTGTCTGCCTCCTGCTTCTTCTCTCTCTCTCCCGCCGCTGTCCTCGCCGAGCCTGCCTTCTCCTGCACCAGCCGAAGCTGCACTGTGTAGCGCCGCGCTCTCCTCCAGTTTACTGCAAAGCAGACAAGATCCCCACAAAGTAAACCACTACCAAAGTGCTACTAAAGTGAAGGAAAGTGTCTGAGAGCACCACTCAAAGGATCATAAAGTTTGTGACCTTTGATATATGTGGTGATGGTTTTCTTTCATCGACAACACCTTCATTCTTTTTACGGCGTTTATCACAGCTTAAATAATCTTACATTAAATGCCCATTTTAATCTTTTTTTTAAAAAAAATTCTTTATTCATTTTCAAACTTACAATAAGTATGATAATATGTGCAAACAAATTAATAATAAATATATCACTTAATAATAATCAATAGTACAAATGATATACTCTTATCTCCCATCCTTCCCACCCTTTCCTATCATATGATCAATATGATCAAAGATGAGTTCTATAGGATTAGGTAACACATTGACGAAATGGGTTGGGAGCTGGCTTGGAGGTAGGCTCCAAAGGGTGGTGGTGAACGGCACCCCCTCCGAAATGACGGAGGTGATTAGTGGAGTACCGCAGGGCTCAGTCTTGGGCCCAATCCTATTCAACATCTTTATAAGAGACTTGGTAGAAGGGCTTCGAGGTAAAATAATATTATTCGCCGATGACGCCAAACTGAGTAATGTAGTGGGCAAATGCACAACAGACGAAGATTCAGTGCCCGACAACATGATGCACGACCTACTCCTACTGGAGCGATGGTCTAGGACATGGCAACTCAACTTCAATGCCAAAAAATGCAAAGTTATGCACCTGGGCAGCCAGAATCCATGCAAGTCTTATACCCTTAATGGCGAGATCCTAGCAAAAACGGTAGCAGAACGAGACTTGGGGGTAATCGTCAATGAGGACATGAAGTCTGCCAATCAAGTGGAGCAGGCTTCATCCAAGGCAAGACAAATCATGGGCTGCATACGAAGGGGTTTCATCAGTCGTAAGGCGGAAGTCATTATGCCATTGTATAGATCCATGGTGAGGCCCCACCTGGAATACTGTGTGCAATTCTGGAGGCCGCATTATCGCAAGGATGTGCTGAGACTGGAGTCGGTGCAAAGAATGGCCACCCGGATGGTCTCGGGACTCAAGGATCTACCATACGAAAAACGGCTTGACAAATTACAGCTATACTCGCTCGAGGAGCGCAGAGAGAGGGGGGACATGATCGAGACATTCAAGTATCTTACGGGCCGCATCGAGGCAGAGGAAGATATCTTCTTTTTCAAGTGTCCCACGACAACAAGAGGGCATCCGTTGAAAATCAGGGGCGGGAAACTACGAGGTGACACCAGGAAATTCTTTTTCACTGAAAGAGTGGTTGATCGCTGGAATAGTCTTCCACTACAGGTGATTGAGGCCAGCAGCGTGCCTGATTTTAAGGCCAAATGGGATCGGCACATGGGATCTATTCACAGGGCAAAGGTAGGGGAGGGACATTAAGGTGGGCAGACTAGATAGGCCGTGGGCCCTTATCTGCCGTCTATTTCTATGTTTCTATGTTACCTTATACAATATGTAACAATAAAATTACCCCCTCCCCCCTCACAATTGAACTTGTAAATTTAAGGGGGGGGAAAAATGTCATCTAATCAGTACAATACTTTGTTTATGGCTCCCACACATCTTGAAATTTCCTGAAACATCCCTGCTGTATTGCAATAAATCTCTCCATTTTATAAACATGACATAAGGAATTCCACCAGAAATTATAATTTAATCTACTCCAATTTTTCCAATTATACGTAATTTGTTGAATGGCAACTCCAGTCATTATAAGTAATAATTTGTTATTAATTGTATAAATCTGACTTTTTGATCTCATTGCCATACCAAATAGCACAGTATCATATGATAATGCCACTGGTTTGTCTAATAAACAATTAATTTGGTCCCAAATTGATTTCCAAAAGGTCATAATAAATGGACAATAGAATAATAAATAGTCTAAAGTCCCTGCTTCGAGATGACAGTGCCAACATTTATTAGACTTAGAGCTATCCAATTTTTGTAACCGAATAGGGGTCCATAATGCTCTATGCAACAGAAAAAACCAAGTTTGTAACCTGATTCAATTTAAATTTTTTTCTTTTTTCTTCTTAGCTATTTCTGGGCAAGAATCCAAAGCTTTACCCGGTACTGTGCTTGAGTTTCAACTGCCGAAATCTCTGTTAAGACTTACTCCGGCCCATCTACACCCTCCCAGCCATTGAAGCCCTCCCCAGCCCATCCTTCACCAAACAACCATATACAGACACAGACCATGCAAGTCTGCCCAGTACTGGCCTTAGTTCAATATTTAATATTATTTTCTGATTCTAAATCCTCTGTGTTCATCACACGCTTCTTTGAACTCAGTCACAGTTTTACTCTCCACCACCTCTCTCGGGAGCGCATTCCAGGCATCCACTACCCTCTCCGTAAAGTATAATTTCCTAACATTGCCCCTGAATCTGCCACCTTCAACCTCAAATTATGTCCTCTGGTTTTACCATTTTCCTTTCTCTGGAAAAGATTTTGTTCTACGTTAATACCCTTCAAGTATTTGAACGTCTGAATTATATCTCCCCTGTCTCTCCTTTCCTCTAGGGTGTACATATTCAGGGCTTCCAGTCTTTCCTCATACGTCTTCTGGCGCAAGCCTCCTATCATTTTCGTCGCCCTCCTCTGGACCACCTCAAGTCTTCTTATGTCCTTCGCCAGATACGGTCTCCAAAACTGAACACAATACTCCAAGTGGGGCCTTACCAATGACCTTCTTCCTTCTACTGACTATGCCTCTCTTTATACAGCCCAGCATCCTTCTGGCAATAGCCACTGCCTTGTCACACTGTTTTTTCGCCTTTAGATCTTCGGACACTATCACCCCAAGGTCCCTCTCCCTGTCCATGCATATCAGCTTCTCACCTCCCAGCATATACGGTTCCTACCGATTATTAATCCCCAAATGCATTACTCTGCATTTCTTTGCATTGAATTTTAGTTGCCAGGCATTAGACCATTCCTCTAACTTTTGCAGATCTTTTTTCAAATTTTCCACTCCCTCTTCGGTGTCTACTCTGTTACAAATCTTGGTATCATCTGCAAAAAGGCACACTTTTCCTTCTAACCCTTCAGCAATGTCACTCACAAACATATTAGAAACATAGAAACATAGAAACATAGAAAGATGACGGCAGAAAAGGGCCAAGGCCCATCAAGTCTGCCCACTCTATAGACCCTCCCCTTAATACTATACAATGTTTTACCCTGACCCACTTAGGGATCCCACATGGGCGTCCCATTTATTCTTAAAATCTGGCACGCTGCTGGCCTCGATCACCTGTACTGGAAGCTTGTTCCATTGATCAACCACTCGCTCCGTGAAGAAATACTTTCTGGTGTCGCCGTGAAATTTTCCGCCCTTGAGTTTGAGCGGGTGCCCCCTTGTGGTTGAGGGGCCTCTGAGAAGGAAAATGTTATCTTCCACTTCTATACGTCCGGTGACATATTTAAACGTCTCAATCATGTCTCCCCTCTCCCTGCGTTCCTCGAGAGTGTAGAGCTGCAAATTGTTCAGTCTTGCCTCGTACGAGAGACCTTTAGGCCCTGAGACCATTCTGGTGGCCATCCTTTGGACCGACTCGACCCTCTGCATGTCTTTGCGATAATGTGGCCTCCAGAATTGCACGCAGTATTCCAGATGAGGTCTCACCATGGTCCTGTATAATGGCATTATGACTGCAGGCTTTCTGCTGACGAAACTTCTACGGATGCAACCCAGCATCTGCCTTGCCCTTGAGGAAGCCTTCTCCACCTGATTGGCAGATTTCATGTCCGCACTAATGATTACTCCTAAATCTCGTTCTGCTGTAGTGCTGGTCAAGGTCTCCCCGTTCAAGGTATAAGTTCTGCATGGGTTTCTGCTACCCAGGTGCATGACCTTACACTTTCCAGCATTGAAGCCCAGCTGCCAGGTTGAGGACCAGCATTCCAATGTACGCAGGTCCTGCGCCATAATATCTTGTAGATTGTCCTCGCTTACCATATTACATAGTTTGGCGTCGTCGGCGAATAATGTTACTTTACCTTGAAGCCCTTGAGTCAGATCTCCTATGAATATGTTGAAGAGGAGTGGACCCAAGACCGAGCCCTGCGGCACCCCGCTGGTCACCTCCGATGTCTCAGAGAAAGTACCGTTAACCATCACTCTCTGAAGTCTGCCACTCAGCCAATCATTGACCCATGCCGTCAGAGTCTCTCCTAACCCCATCGATTTCATCTTGTTTAACAGTCTGCGGTGTGGGACGCTGTCAAAAGCTTTACTGAAGTCCAGGTACACTATGTCTAGTGAATCTCCTTCGTCCAGTCTTTTTGTTACCCAGTCAAAGAAGTTGATGAGGTTTGATTGGCAGGACCTACCCTTGGTGAATCCATGTTGATTGGGGTCCCGTAGATTCCCTTCGTCCAAGACCGTGTCCAATTGGCGTTTGATCAGTGTTTCCATGAGTTTGCATACTATCGATGTCAGACTCACCGGTCTGTAATTTGCAGCCTCTGTCCTGCAACCCTTTTTGTGTAGAGGAACGACGTTAGCTGTTTTCCAGTCCAAGGGGACTGTCCCTGTACTCAGTGAGAGATTGAAGAGCACGGCTAACGGTTCTGCCAGGACATCACCTAACTCCCTGAGCACTCTGGGGTGCAGATTGTCCGGTCCCATGGCTTTGTCCACCTTGAGTTTTGTTAGCTCAAGGTAAACCCCGCTGGGTGTGAATTTAAAATTCTGAAACGGATCTTCTGTGTTTGAATGTGGCTTCAATTGAGGGCCGGACCCTGGCGCCTCGCAGGTGAAGACCGAGCAGAAGTATTCGTTTAGTAGTTCGGCCTTTTCGGGATCCGATTCTGCGTAATTCCCGTCCATTTTTTTCAGGCGTACTATCCCGTTTGTGTTTTTTTTCCTGTCACTGATATACCGGAAAAAGGATTTGTCCCCTTTCTTAATGTTGTTTGCTAGAGTTTCTTCCACTCGAAGTTTGGCCTCCCTGACTGCCGTTTTGACCTCTGTGGACTTGATCCTGTGTAGCAGTTGATCTTCGCTTTTCCCCGTGCGTTTGAAGGAAGCAAATGTGTTTTTTTTTCTCCTTAACGAGACGTGAGATCTCTGCGGTGAACCACTGGGGTTTGTCTTTTCTTCGCCGTTTGTGTGATGATTTTATGTAACGGCCGGTTGCCTCGTGTATGACAGATTTCAGGGATGACCACATATCCTCCACATTCCCTGTCTCAGTTTGGACCTGGAGCGCCTGATGGACGAAGACTCCCATGCGTGCAAAGTCCGTTCCTCGGAAGTTGAGTACCTTTGTTTTAGTGTTTGATCTATGGAAACCTTTCCTCAGGTGGAACCATACCATGTTATGATCACTGGAGGCTAGCTTATCTCCCACGAAGACTTCTGAGACGCTTTCCCCATTGGTGAGTACTAGGTCAAGGATCGTTTGGGCCCTAGTGGGCTCCATTACCATTTGATTGAGGCGTGCTCCTCTTATGGAGGCTAATAGCCTCTTGCTGCCGCTGGTTGTTGCTGAAGGTGTGCTCCAGTCTACGTCCGGCATATTGAAGTCTCCCATTAGTACAACGTCCCCCCGTAGAGCGATATTTTCTATGTCTTCGATTAGTTCCGTGTCTTTGTCTTCTGGTTGTCTTGGGGGTCTATATACCACACCAAGATACAGGCATTTTTCTCTCCCTCTGGCCAGGTTCACCCAGAGGGATTCCCCGGTGTACTTAACGTCCGTGATTCTGGTAGTTTTGATGCCTTCTTTAATGTATAGCGCTACCCCTCCGCCTAACCTGCCCTCTCTGTCTCGACGAAGTAAATTGTAACCCGGTATGGCCATATCCCACCCATGAGAGTCCGTGAACCAGGTTTCGGATATCGCAACCACATCTATTGAACAGGATTGGCCCCAGCACCGAACCCTGAGGGTCTCCACTACTCACCTTTCCTTCCTTCGAGCGACTTCCATTAACCACCACCCTCTGGAGTCTGTCCGACAGCCAGTTCACCACTTTGGGTCCTTACTTCAGCTTTTCAAGTTTGTTCAACAGCCTCCTATGAGGAACTGTATCAAAAGCTTTGCTGAAATCCAAGTAAATTACATCTAGCATATGTCCTCGATCCAGCTCTCTGGTCACCCAATCAAAAAATTCAATCAGATTCGTTTGGCACGATTTACCTTTTGTAAAGCCATGTTGCCTCGGATCCTGTAACCCATTAGATTCAAGGAAGTACACTATCCTTTCTTTCAGCAACACTTCCATTATTTTTCCAACAAATGAAGTGAGGCTCACCAGCCTGTAGTTTCCTGCTTCATCCCTGTGACCACTTTTATGAATAGGGACCACTTCCGCTCTCCTCCAATCCCCAGGAATCACTCCCGTCTCCAGAGATTTGTTGAACAAATCTTTAATAGGACTTGCCAGAACCTCTCTGAGCTCCCTTAGTATTCTGGGATGAATCCCGTCTGGAACCATCGCTTTGTCTACCTTCAGTTTTTTAAGTTGCTCATAAACACCCTCCTCCGTGAACGACGCAGAATTTACTCCATTTTCTCGTGTAACTTTGCCAGACAATCTTGGTCCTTCTCCAGGATTTTCTTCTGTGAACAGAAAACAGAAGTATTTGTTTAGCACATTTGCTTTCTCCTCATCACTCTCCACATATTGGTTTCCAACATCTTTTAGCCTAGCAATTCCATTTTTCATCTTCCTCCTGTCACTAATATATCTGAAAAAATTTTTGTCTCCCTTTTTTACATTTTTAGCCATTTGTTCTTCCGCCTGTGCTTTCGCCAGACGTATCTCTCTCTTGGCTTCTTTCAGTTTCACCCTGTAGTCTTTTTTGCTCTCCTCTTCTTGGGTTTATTTATATTTCACGAACGCCAACTCTTTCACCTTTATTTTCTCAGCCACTAGGTTGGAGAACCATATCGGCTTACTTTTTCTCTTGTTTTTATTGATTTTCTTCACATAAAGGTCCGTAGCCATTTTTATCTCTCCTTTCAGCTTAGACTACTGTCTTTTCACTTCTCTTATGTCCTCCCATCCTAACAGCTCTTTCTTCAGGTACTCTCCCATTGCATTAAAGTCCATATGTTTGAAATCTAGGACTTTAAGTATCGTGCGGCCGCTCTGCACTTTAGCTGTTATATCAAACCAAACTGTTTGATGATCGCTACTTCCCAGGTGAGCACCCACTCGAACATTAGAGATACTCTCTCCATTTGTGAGGACCAGATCCAATATCGCTTTTTCCTTGTGGGTTCCATCACCATTTGTCTGAGCAGAGCCTCTTGAAAGGCATCCATAATCTCCCTACTTCTTTCCGATTCCACAGACGGAACATTCCAGTCCGCATCCGGCAGGTTGAAATCTCCCAACAGCAGAACCTCCTCTTTCCTTCCAAACTTTTGGATATCCACAATCAGATCCTTATCAATTTGCTGCGATTGAATCAGAGGTCTGTAGACTACACCCATGTAGATAGAAGTTCCATCTTCTCTTTTCAGAGCGATCCATATCGCTTCTTCCTCTCCCCAGGTCCCTTACATTTCAGTCGCTTGGATATTGATTTTTACATAGAGAGCTACTCCTCCACCTTTTTGACCATCTCTGTCCTTCTTAAAGAGATTCCGATATGTTTTCATCCCATCCATGTGATTCACTGAACCATGTCTCTGTGATAGCGACAATATCTAGATCTGCCTCTAACATCAGGGCTTGCAGATCATGAACTTTGTTGCTTAGACTGCGAGCATTTGTGGACATCGCTTTCCAGCAATTTTTCAGCGATAATCTCCTTTTTCATATGGATTTTTGTTTCGTTTCACTTTCCATTGCAATACTAAGAAATGAGTTGCTGATATTGTTTATGTTGCAGTCTTTAATACTATCACATCTTTTCTTTTGCCGGGGGTGGTCTCTATAATTGTCCTTTGTACATACACCACCCCCACCTTCTAGTTTAAATGCCTAGAAAAATATTGTCTAAATTTCTCTGCAAGGTTTCTTTTTCCTGCTGTAGTAATATGTAGCCCATCAGTGCAATATAGCTTCTTGTCCTTCCATGTATTTCTCCATCCTCCTATGTACCTGAAGCCTTCTTGATGACACCAGGCTTTGAGCCATCTATTAAAGTCCTCTGTGTTTTTCACTCTTTGCTCTCCCTTTCCATATGCAGGCAGTATTTCAGAAAAAGCTAAAGTCTTTACAAAAGGTTTCACGCCCTCACCAAGCTCCCGAAAAGTTTTCTGTGCTGCAAGTGTGGAGTTGTTGGCCAGGTCATTTGTTCCTAGATGGATAACAACATCATTCCTTTATAACCATGTACTTGTGTCATTTTACATCTGCCTGTATGTGTATACACAGTGAGATCTTCATTGTTATCATTGTTCCATATATTGGTATGTTTTTTTTCTTAAAACCAATAAAACTTTTTTGAACACAAAAAAAAAAAAAAAAAAAAAAATCCTTAGTTTCTTCCTTAATTATAGTCTGTATTTGCCTGGAACTCCTGGTAGCTGAGGATCCTGTAAGACATTTCACTATTTTGGTCTTCTCGCCTTATGTTCCAAGGTTAATGCCTCTGATGATGGAATCCCCCAACAGTAATAGTTTTCTGTTTTTGGCTTTTTTATTTGTGCTTAGGGTTCACTTGTTCTCTTGAGTTACCTTCATTGGTTCCAGTCCCACCTCCCTTCTTTTTTCTTGAGTATCACAGTGCACTAGTGGAGCGAAGGAATTCTGTAGAGGTAATATTTGTGAAGGTGATGTTTCTGCGTTACATGTCGCTGTCTTCCTGAGCCTACTCTGACCCATTTATTCCTGGGCTGTTTTATTCTTTGAGGTAGAGGTGGTAAGTTGGTATGATTTTGTGGAGTAATGGAAGCTGCTTTAATTGTATTCAATTCCTGTTTAAGTTTGCAGAGCTCCTTCTTAATACTAGCAAGTTGAAGACAGATGGGGCAAGCCTTAAGCCTCCAAATAGTATGTCTTGGAATTAAAGCACCACAGTGATTGCATAGAATAAAGGTCATCTTGATTGGTTCTGAAGTGACTTGATTTGAGTAGTCCTGGTTATTTGGGTCTCTATATATGAAAAGTGGTCCCTGGGGTTGGTGGGATTATAAGTCTTACCCTTATTCTTATGAAGAGGAAATAAGATTTAACAGAGGAAAGAGAAGGGTTTATTTTTTGTGCTTTTTTTTTAAAGTAAGAAACAGGGATGAGAAGAGAAATTAAGCAGATATAATGCTGAAAAACATGAAAAGAGCAGAATATGAAATGCTGAGTAACTTAGCTTTTAGAAGTTCACAGGTCAGCCTTGTTCACAGCACCGTCCCAAAGATAATGCAGTTAACCTTAGTAGTAAATCAGAGCCCCTCCCTTCTCTACCTAATCAGCACACACAATGGCTAAAAACTAGTAAGTCAGAAATACAGGCTCTATACCCCCCTAAAAAACAGTATTTTAAACAAAAATGCAGGCTCTATAACAAATCAGTGGCTACCCTAAAACACAGGATTTATAACAGGATTTTCCCTACTTTAGTCACCCTGTGCCACAGGCACCAGGATTTAATTAGAGTTTATAAAGTCTTACCCTTATTCCTATGAAGAGGAAGAGGAAATAAGATTTAACAGAGGAAAGAGAAGGCTTTATTTTTTTGTGCTTTTTTTGTTTTTATTTTAAGTAAGAAACACGGAGGAAAAGAGAAATTAAGCAGATATAATGCTGAAAAACAGTGGAAAGAGCAGAATATGAAATGCTGAGTAACTTAGCTTTTAGAAGTTCACAGGGCAACCTTGTTCACAGCACTGTCCCAAAGATAATGCTTCATAGATGCCGACACTGTACATCTCATCCTCTAAGTTCAAATTCGTGGCCATTGAGACGCAGTAAATTGATGCTTAATCTCAATTTTCCAAATGTCTCTCATACCAGTGTTTGGTTTTTTTTAAAATAAATCCAGTCAGCAATTTATACCACTGGGCGGCCTGGTGACCCAAGATGTCCACCTGAAAGCATAAGAACTCCATACTATATTGATTATTAAGGTTTTTCCAGTCAGGAAACCCCGTCTGAATGGCCTGCTTCAGTTGCAACCATCTAAAACTTCCTGATTTATTAAGGCCATATTTATGTTGCAACTGTGAAAATTCAAGCATTTTACCATTAGAGATAATATCATTTAATAAACGTATTCTAACGCTGTCCTCTAGTGCCAAGTCACTTTAGAAAAAGCACACCAGGCTCTGAGGGATCTATGTTTTCTTTCATCTCTCCTGGCTACTGCTCTTCCTGAGGATTCTAACAGCTGGTTTCAACACAGCAGCAAAGAGGGGCCACTCTAACGCTGTCCTCTAGTGCCAAGTCACTTGAGAAAAAGCACACCAGGTTCTGAGCATAGACAAACCACTCTAAGGCTGTCCGTTGGTGCCAAGTCACTTGAGAAAAAAGCAACCCCAGGTTCTGAGGGAACTGTGTTTTCTTTCGTGTCTCCCAACTGCTGCTCTTCCTGGGGATTCTATCAGCTGGTTCAACACAGCTTTCCCTGTCCCTATATAACCTGTATAGCTTGTATAGCCTGCTTATTTAACTTGTACAAACTGCATGTACAGCATGTCATAGATTGTTATAAACCGCACCTATAGCCTGTTAAAACCTGCAGACTGCATCTATAGCCTGTTACCGCATGTATAGCCTGTACTGCATGTTTAGCCTGCCACCACACGTACAGCCTGTACTGCCCATCACTGTTTACCGCATGTATAGCCTGCTACTGCATATAGCCTGCTTCCGCATATACAGACTAGCTACCGCATATACAAACTATTTACCACCGTTCCCCAGCTAAGCACCATCTCTGTTCCTATCTTACTAATTAATAATTGCTAAGCTCCACCTCAGTCTGTATCTCACTATTAGCAATTGTTGAGTTCCACCTCACTAGAAACAACTTGGTGCGTATTCTCCTTCAGTTCTTAGTCCTTCTCCCGTTTAACTCAGTCCTTACCTATACTCAATTTTCCTCCCTCCTGCCTGGCAAGCTCTGCCCCAACCCCTCTCATTAGTTCTCCTTGATCCCACAATGAAGCCACCTCCCTGGCTCCTCCTTCTTCTTCTCTGCTCTTTCACCAACACTTCCCACTGCCAAAAACCTCTCCCCCCCAACCTTCCCGACTCCACAAACTCCAACAACGTCTGCCCTGGTCTCAGAATCCCTGTACTAGTACGCACTAGAACCCACTCTTTCAAAAAACTCCGAGGAGTCAATCACACCTCTTTAAAGCCTGTTCCTCCAGCCAATCTACCCAACCTTACTTCCGACTCTCTCACCCCAGTCTCAACACTCTACTGTAATGCCAGATCAGTCTGCAATAAGACCCAAATACTAAAAGACCTACTCGGAGACTTCGATCCAGGTTTCTTGTGCATCACAGAATCATGGATCGAAAAAGATGATTTAATCACACAAAACGAACTCTGTCCCCCTGGCTACTATGGCCTCTTTTTACCTAGAATCAACCAGAAAGGAGGAGGCCTGGCTCTGCTTTACAAATCAATCTTCAATGTCCAGCTCCTTGAAAAGGGCAGCCATACCTCTTTAGAATTCATGTTAGCTTCAGTCAACGATGAACTTCATCCCTACCCATTAGATATCCTGTTACTTTACCGCCCACCAACCCCCTGGAACAAATCCTCTGAACTCATTCTCGAGACCATAACAAGGGCCTTCCTAAAATTCCAGAGACTACTGATCATTGGAGATATTAATCTCCATCTAGACGATAACACCAGCAAGGATGCAGTCGAATTCAAAGACTTTCTCACCTCCCTAGGCTTCACCGCTCCTTCGCTCACCCCTACCCACGATAAGGGGCATACACTAGACATCATCAGCTACCTTTACCTGACCGAGCACAAAACTTCTGCCGAAGAGGCCCGTTGGGAACATGTCCCCTGGTCTGATCACCTTCTAGGCTCTTTCTGCCTTCCCATTTTCATATCTCATCTTGGCACTCCACCCCGACCCACAAAATCTATCATCTACCGCAAAAAAATCACGAGTGAACTGTTCTGGACCCAAATTCTCAACCAACTCCCCTCTTTTCCTAAACATGCCGACCCAGATTCCAACTGGCATAATTGGGTAACCCTTTCCGGGACTACCTACCGTGCTCTTGCCCCTTTGTCTACTAAACCTATTTCCCACTCCCGCAAGGCTCCCTGGTATCTTCCATACCACAGGGAATTAAAGCAGAAATGTCGAGCTCTGGAACGTAAATGGAAAAAAATCGAAATCCCCTTCAGACAGACAATCCTGGAGATACAACATCAAGTTCTATAACACAGTTCTAAAAAAAGCAAGGAAGAATTTCTATGGAGATAAAATCACCAGATCAAAAAACCAAAATAGTACACTGTTCAACATCTGGTGCAACCTAACCTCAAAAAACGACTCCACCTTTCCCCTTTCCCCCCATCTGCAAACGACCTAGCTAAATTTTCCAATGAAAAGATTACTACCTTACGGAGTTCTTTCCCCCCAGCAGTTTCTTACAATTCTCTGCCTCCCAACGACTCCAACCCTATCCCTGCTGATAGATCCTGGACTGCCTTTGAACTTGTATCCGAATCCCAGATCTCTAAACTCTGTCTCAAACTGAAATCCTGCAATTGCATCCTGGATCCTTTCCCTTCCTACCTTTACAAAAACATTCCCGCGCAGGCCATCTCCTCCCTTACCAGGCATATAAATTCTGCTTTACTATCGGGCCTGTTCTCCACAGAAATGGGACACATTGCCTTGTCACCTCTTCTGAAAAAAGCCGATCTCGACCCTTACCATCTAACTACCGCCCCATAGCAAATATCCCTCTCTTAACTAAACTGCTAGAGGCCATAGTCGCTACCCAGCTCTCTTCTTACCTAGAGAGATTCTCCATCCTCTATCCTTACCAATATGGCTTCAGACCCAGCTTCAGCACCGAATTCCTCCTAGTTTCCTTAATTTCTAAGGTGCAACAACTACATTCTCGTAACAAATTCGCTGTCCTATTACAATTCGATCTCTCTGCAGCTTTCAATGTGGTCCACCATGACATACTACTTTATCAACTTTCCGAGATAGGAATTGAATCCACCGTCCTAAAGTGGTTCTCAAATTTCCTACGCTCTCGCTCCTACACTGTCAACACAAATGGCACCATGTCCATTCCTTGGACACCATCTTGTGGTGTCCCTCAGGGATCACCCCTATCCCCTATTCTCTTTAACATCTCTTCCCTTTAATATGTCCTCCCTGAAACTCCTCCAATTATCCCCCCTTGAAACAATCTACACATACGCTGATGACATCCTTGTCCTTCTTGAGACAGACCAGAACCTCACCAAACTCCACGAGAACATTACAGCTTGCATAATGAGACTCCATTCCTGGTCCTTCTCGGTACAGATGAAATTGAATGAATCAAAAACAAAATTACTCTGGCTCGGCCCAAAATTAGAACACCTGCCCACCCTCTTCGCACTACCCTCAGGCACTGCACTGCAGCTTGAGTTCTCAAGCAAGGTCCTTGGCATCATTATCGATTCTTCTCTCTCCTTCAATGACCACCTCAGCTCCTTGGCTAAATCATGCTTTTTCAGCCTCCACATGCTGAGGAAAGTAAGATCCTATTTTCGCCAACAACATTTCGCCATCCTTGTCCAATCCATCATCCTCTCCAAATTAGACTACTGCAATGCCATCTACTTAAGCCTATCAAAAAAAAAGTCTTCAAAGACTCCAGCTAATCCAGAATACTGCAGCCAAGTTGATCTTTGCAAAACGCAAGTCTACCATGTCTCCCCACTCCTAGCCAAACTTCACTGGCTCCCAGTGATTTCCAGAATCCATTTCAAATGCTCCTGCCTGGCTTTTAAGATCATTCATAGCATCCTTCCTCCCTTAATCCCACTATCTTATAACTCCTCGAGTCCTGAATCTACCAGACCCACCCAAAGGTATAAATTATCCTTCCCCTCTCTACACGGTATTCGCTATGCAGGCAAACTGGGAAAATCCCTTCTCATCAGAATCACAGGTCTTTGGAACGACCTTACTACCCCGCTGCAGAACTTAGGCTCCCTCCAATTATTCCGCAAGCAACTGAAAACCTGGTTTTCACTAAAATGTAATTCTATCCCCCCTTACTCTTCTCTTCTATATATAAGTTCATGTAAACCTTTTTTTTTTTTTCCTTCTCTTCCTATATTTTAAGTTCTTGTAAACTGTGCCGAGCTCCACAACATCCGTGGAGATGATGCGGATATAGTTTAGTTAGTATTCCTGGTATCATCCAATACTTCCAGGCGAGCCTTTCTCCACCAATTTGAATCTTGGAGTTCAGCCATATAGATTGATTTGTAGATTTGTGAATTGGAATAGTTGTTAAATTATTTACATAATGTTTTCTATGTATCAGCTGTCTTTACTGTAACTAGGCATTTTGATACTGAGCACATGGCAAAGGCGTAATGGAGACATGAGTTGCCATTCTAGCCATAATCAATCTGGAAGTTTTTCCATGAGCTCTGGGAGGACCCAATACATACCTTGGCGCAAAATATAGGCTTGATAATACCTATAAAAATTGGGAAAATTTACCCCCCTCTGAAATTGGCCTTTGTAAAGATACCAATGCCACTCTAGGAGTTTTATCCGGCCAAATAAATTTTATAAGAATGCTATTTAATTTTTTATAAAAAGACCCTTGAAAATAAATCGGCAACATACCCATCTCATAACAAAGCACACGCAAAATCATCATCTTGATAGTTTGGATTCTCCCCCACCATGAAAGATGTAAAGGATTCCATTGCTCACACATTTCTGTAACCTTCTGTAATAAGGATTTTTCATTTATTTTCATTGTTTCTTCCATCGTATTTTTAATCCAAATGCCTAAATACTTTATTCCATCCTTCCTCCAAAGAAAGGGAAACAAATCAAACAAACCTTTTGTACAATGGAGATTGAGTGGAAGAATTTCTGATTTACTGCAATTTATCTTGTATCCTGAGAATTTTCCAAATTTCTCAATCAATTCAAGTAAGCAAGGAATGATTGTCTCAGGATTTCTCAAATAAAGCAGTATATCATCTGCATACGCAGAGACTTTATACTCCCTGATCTCTAAGAGGAATACCCTGTATTTTCTCTGCTTGCTGAATAGCTAATAACAAGGGTTCTAATGCAATATCAAAAAGCAGAGGAGATAAGGGACAACCTTGTCTAACCCCTCTTTGCAACCTAAAACCTTCTGAAAAATTATTATTAATACACAGTTTAGCAACAGGGGAGCTTTACAACATTTGAATCATTTGTATAAATCCTGAACCTATATCAAACCACTCCAAGGCTTGATACATGAAGGTCCATTCAACTCGATCAAAGGAGGTCTCTGCATCCAGAGATACAGAAAAAGCCGGATCATTTAAGGCTTTTGACAAATTCAACATATGTAAGGTCAGCCTAGTGTTGTTAGAAGAATGTCTCTGAGTAACGAATCCTGTTTGGTGCATTCCTATAATAAATGGGAGAGCTTTAGCCAAACGTATAGCCAATGTTTTAGCTAAAAGTTTTCCATCTACATTAATTAAGGAAATAGGCCTGTAGTTTGATACCAGTGTGGGATCTTTATTTGTCTTTGGTAAAACTATAGTTAATGATTCTGCCATGGTACCTGTAATACAACCTTTAATTAGTTGAGACTGATATAAATTTAACAAATAAGGTAATAGGGTAATTTGGAATGATTTATAAAACTCTACAGTAAAACCATCCCCACCTGGAGTGGATCCAACTCTAAGGGACTTCAATGCTGTTTGCAACTCATTTATTAATATTGGCTTTTCTAAACTTTCTTTTATATGCTCAGGAACTTTTGGTCCCTTAATTAATTTTAAAAATTCTAATCCATCCTTTTCTTTGTCTAAATAAAGCTCAGAAGAATACAGATCTTTATAAAACTTTAAAAATTGTTTTAGGTTAGGACCAATTTGAGAATAAGTATTCCCTTTATCATCTTTTATCACCACAAGTTTTGTTTTCCATTTTTTTTGCTTTTAGATAATTTGCCAATATTGTTCCCGCCTTATTTGGATTCCCATAATACAATGCCTGTTGAAAAAAAAAATCTTTTCTTATCAATTTAGAAGAAATCTCATTATATTTCCCTTTAGCTTTCAAGAGATCCTGTAGTGTAGAACAATGTTCTTCAACCACCGGTCCATGGACCGGTGCTGGTCCACAGAAATTTCCTGCCGGTCCACAGGGCCAGCACGTGCATCAGGCACAAAACAGTGTTCTTCAACTGCCAGTCTATGGTGCGATTGATGCGGCGTTATCTTCGATCCAGCTCCCTCTTCCTAACTGATTCAGTACACAAAGCCACGAGCAGTGGCTCCTACGGGCATCCTGCACCTGAACCGGAAGCCTTCTCTCTGACGTTGCAACGTCAGAGGGAAGGCTTACAGATGAGGCACAGGACAGTGCAAGGTGCAATTAGTACTATTATGGGGGCGGAGTCTGGGGTGGAGATTGGGTACAGATGGGCGGGGTCTGGCCCACAACTTAGACCAGTGTTCTTCAACCACCGGTCCACAGACCGATGCCGATCCACAGAATAATTATTTTATTTCTGCCAGTCCGTAGGTGTAAAAAGGTTGAAAAACACTGGTGTAGAATATTCCCATTTTTCAATTAATTTTGATTCCAATATCTTTATTTCTTGTTCTAATCTAGAAAATTGATTTTTAATTTGTTTTTTAATATTTGCCGAAAAAGAAATAATTTGACCTGTCATGGTTGCCTTAAAAGCATCCCACAATATTTCCATTGAGATATCATCTGTATTATTAATTTGCAAATAATCATTAATTTTTAATTGAATTTCTTCTATAAAATTTATCCTCTTGATCAATTATTTTAATTTTAATCCACACCCCACCATGATCAGACAAAATAATTGGATCTATGGAGGCTTGTGTAACTTGTTGAACTAATGTACTTGAAACAAATATATAATCTATTCTGGAAAACGATTTATGAACATGGGCTCAAAACGAAAATTCCCGATCATTAAAATGAAATATCCACCATATATCTTTCAAATCACAGTTTTGTACCAAATTATCTAATCCTAGTGATTTCATAATTCTGCTAGGTTTTTTGTCCATTAAAGGATCTATAACAGCATTAAAATCCCCCGCCACAACTAAATTAGAAGCAGCCAGTGGTAGTAACAATTGTTGTAGAGATCTAAAAAAATTCAATTTGATTCGAATTAGGTGCATATACATTGAAAAGTGCCAGGGTAGCATTTCCCAGTTTCATGTCTACATGTATCCATCTTCCTGAAGGATCAGCATTAATCATCTTAAATAATAAAATGCTAGCCGCACATGCGCACTTGCCTCACGTGTTCCCTGATCCGTTTTCTGTCGGGATGTGGCAAGACAAGTGCGCATGCGCGCTTATTACGTCACTGACGGAGAGCAGCGAATGCAGGAAGCGGAGTGGCCAGGTAAACAAAAAAAAAAAACAACCGAGCGAGCCGGGCCGCTGAGAAAGCACGGGAGGCCTGGTCCGGGTTGCGGACGGGTAAGGAGCTGGGGCAGTGAGCCTTCCCTGCGGCTGAAATGGAGCCTGGCCACCCTCCGCGACAGACCACAGGAGTCCGAGTCCTTTTCCGCTCACCCCCCTTCCTGCGGACCCGACTACCTTGCCGATTCAAACAGCGTGTGAAGCAGTCTTCACACGCTGCTTTGGGCCCTTCTACTTCCCTGATTTGCTCTGCCACGTCTCTGATGATGTCATCAGGGACGTGCCACAGTAAATCAAGGCAGTAGAAGGACCCGAAGCAGCGTGTGAAGACTGCTTCACACGCTGTTTGAATTGCAGGGTAGGTAGTCAGGTCCGTGGGAAGGGAAGGGGGGGGCCCAAGGACTTTGGGGAGAATGGCAGACACCGGCCCAGTACTAACTCCCATGGACAGGGGGAGCAGGAAGGGGTGTTGATGGACAGGGGGGGAATTGAAGGGAGGCCTATTGCTGGACAGAGGGAGCAGGAAGAGGTGATGATGGATAGGGGGGAAAAAGGGAAGGGAGGCTTATTGCTTGACAGGGGGAACAGGAAGAGGTGCTGATGGACAGGGGGGGAAAAATGAAGGGAGGCCTACTGCTGGACAGGGGGAGCAGGAAGAGGTGCTGATGGACAGGGGTGGAAATGAAGGGAGGCCTACTTATGGACAGGGGAGCAGGAAGAGGTGCTGATGGACAGGGGGGAAAAATGAAGTGAGGCCTACTGCTGGACAGGGGGAGCAGGAAGAGGTGCTGATGGACAGGGGGGAAATGAAGGGAGGCCTACTGCTGGACAGGGGGAGCAGGAAGAGGTGCTGATGGACAGGGGGGGGGAAATGAAGGGAGGCCTACTGCTGGACAGAGGGAGCAGGAAGAGGTGATGATGGACGGGGAAAGGAATGGAGGTCTATTGTTGGACAGGGGGAGCAGGAAGAGGTGCTGATGGACATGGGGGGGAATGAAGGGAGGCCTACTGCTGGACATGGGGATCAGGAAGAAGTGCTGATGAACAAGGGGGAAATGAAGGGAGGGCTACTGCTGGACAGAGGGAGCAGGAAGAGGTGATGATGGACACGGGGAAAAATGAAGGGAGGCTTACTGCTGGATAGGGGGAGAAGAAAGAGGTGCTGATGGACAGGGGGGAGGTAAAACAAAGAGAGAAGGGCTACAGCTGGATAAGGGGAGCAGTGAAGGGGTGGTGGTGGACACAGGGGAGGTAAAAATAAGGGTGAATGGACAGGAAAAAGCAGCTAAGGAGACAGAGAGAGAAAGAAATAAAGATAGACACACATATATTCTAGCACCCGTTAATGTAACGGGCTATAAAGCTAGTCTTAAATAAAGCATTACATTTCTTATTAATTAAAATTGCTGCCCCTGCCTTTTTCCCTATAGCTGGTGCAAAAAACAATGTTTTACCCAATCTCCTTCCAATTTTTTGGACTCTAAGACTGATGGATGAGTCTCTTGAATGTAACATATATCTACATTCTGTTGTTTTAAAAATAAAAGTGTTTTCTTCCTTTTTATTGGATGGTTGAGGCCATTAACATTTAGCGGAAATAATTTAAGCTTCATTAAGAAATTTATTTTTTGAACACATGAACCATATCACAATTATTATCTTATTATAATTTTTCTTTACAAATCTTATTTCCCTTAAATTGCTTTGTAAAATTCCCCCTATTATCTTAATTATTATATATTCCCAAAAACCCCTTCCCTATTCCCTCCAATAATACCTCCCTTTCTCTTTTGCGAAAACATGAAAACATAAAATCAGACTTGCCACCCTTCCCCCTCCCTTAAGCATCCTATTTCATTATATCATTCTATATCTTATATATTATATCTTTCGACTATGGTGGTATAGAAGAATAAGTTCAAGTTTTTTAAGTTCAAGTTTAATGGAGATTTGATTAATCGCTTAATCATAATTCTAAGCGATGTACATAATAATAAAATTACAAAATGTGGGGAATAATACAATAAATAACAAAAATCAGGTCTGACAAGACTATTAGGAGCCTGATGTTTTTTTCAAGGCTGGTGACTTATTCGGTGAGCTATTGGGAGAAGAAATTGAAGTAAAGCATTGAGGAGAAAAATTGAAATAAAGCACTTTCAGCTAAAGAATATGAAAGCTAAGTAATAGATATTTAGAACACTAGACTACTTTATCAGTTGTTTTAAATAAAAAAGAGAAAAATGAGAGAAAAAATATTTAAAAATAATTAGAAAATAATAAATTAACAATTATACTTAAAAGTATAGAGAACATAACTGGGTCGATGATAGCTCACCGAATAAGTCACCAGCCTTGAAAAAAACATCAGGCTCCTGATTGTGAGCGCTTGAGATTCCTGGTTCGTCTCTAGACTATGCATTATAGAATTTACAGACTTGTATGATAGCCTAATCTTAAGGATTTTAGTGAGATTCACAAAAAACTTTGAAAGTGGTACTGACAAGACTATTGACAAACATAACAAAACTAAGAACATAAGGGAAGTTTCAAGTTTATTAGGATTTTATATACCGCCTATCTAAGGTTATCTAAGTGGTTTTTACAATCAGGTACTCAAGGGAAGAGAGGGATAAGAACTACAAATTATTTAAAAGTTAAAGAGACATATAAGGGAGATACAGAAGGAAAGGGAAGTTAAAAATTATTTCAATAAAATTAGAGAGAAAAAGTAAAATTGGTTGGAAGACTAAATGGCTAATTTTCAAAGGCGTCTTTAAAAAGAAAGCTCTTTAGTTTACTTTTGAATTTTTCTAAGTTGTGTTTATTATTATTATTATAGAGAATAATCAATTCATATAATTACTTTTAATATTATAATTGATTAAAATAATTACTTTCAGCATATTTCATAAATCTCTACTTTAAACTATTTCCATAACCAGGTGTAACAATAAATATTTCATTGTAAACTTAAATTAATATAATTATCTTGAATACATAGGAATTCATCATGTATTTCCCCTTGAACTTATCAAAAACTTCTTTTTTTAAAAATATGAATATATTACAATGTTTCAGTCAACCATTCACACTATCTATTCTGTACTTCATAAAATTTAGTTTTATCCATTCATCCATTTCATATTATTTATTCATATGGGTAAAATTATATAATAGAATTTTATAATTATATAATAGAATTATATAATAGCATTTTAGAATTCATCCAATTAATTGATTAATCTATATTAATAAGTTCATTCAGTAAAAATATTGTTCATATTTGTAATCATTTATTAGTGGCCATTTCTAAACTTCAGAGTCAGGTCATGGATAGAAGCACAATAATGTCCCTTACTACTGTCCTTGAAACAAAGATCATCAAACCCCATGCTGAAGAAGCTGCATAAAAGCCTACCAGTCAAAAAGTCAGAAGAGGAAGGAGACCCACACAGGACCATTGGAGGCACTCCAACCAGACCACTGCTGGAGCCCCATCAGTACATGGGCAGCCTGTAGAAGTGACCCAAAAGATGGCTGAAGTTGAAAACAATCTCAGTTGGAGAACTGATGACTGGAAACATCTGCGAGCCATGGAAACACAGCCCATGAGTAGAGATATGCAGAATTCCCGTGACTCAACCAGAGCCGCACATGAACTCGCCTGCTTTACAGAAACTAACCACCAGTCACCAGCAAAGACATTGAAAATTCAGTACGAGGAAACAGAGAGAAACATGAAAACAATAACTCCAGCGAGTCTTTCCTCACCATCGGGAATCCTCCGTTCTCCATCTGTAATCTTTTTTTGCTTTTCAGACTATATATACTTTTTTAAACCTTTAAAATTTTTCTAAACTTTTTTTCTTTTAATTTTTATTTAACTAATTCCTTCTCAGTGCATTCAGTCTATTGCTGATCACAGGAAAAATATGGCACCCTTTTGCCACACTATTCTTTCATTATTATATCCAAAAACTGATTCTATTAAGAGCAAACTGTTACTTATCTTAAATGATGCCCTTGAACATTTTTTAGCACAAAGCCAAAACTGCTGTGATTTGGGAAGTCTGGAAAAACTGCTAATTTTCATTCATTCACTATACATTCTTTAGGTCCGACAGGGCTCGTTTTGCTGCTCAAAATGCGGATTCCTCAGGGTTAACTGTCGGTTTTTCCTAAGCATTCAGAATTGACGGGGGAAGTCTCACGGGCTGGAGTATGTCAGCTTCGGATTGGCTTTGCAGTGGGTGTACCATCGATAGCAGGGAGGCATACTGATGGCAGTGGCTTCAGCGGGGGGGGGGGGGAGGTAGGGATTCCCAGTGAGAGGCTCCTGGTAGGCAGGGAGGTGTGCAGTGGGCATCAGATGGAGGCAGTGAGGCATACCGACAACAACAATGGCTTCAGCGGGGGGAGGCAGGTAGGCTTCAAAGTGGGTCAGCTTCAGGGGAGGGAGTAAGGGGGTGGGCCAAATGCTGTAAGGCAGTGAGGGGGAGGGTGCACAAACTCAGGACACTGAAGGAAGAGAGGGGGCATGAACATGGGACACAAGGTAAGGGGGAAGGAGGAAGGGGGCACTAACTTGGGACATAGGAGAGAGGGAGGGAATAGAAAGTGAGTGAGAGGGAAAGATGGTGCAAATGGGGAAAGGAAGAGGAAAATTGGGCATAGAGAGAGAGAAATGAGGTAGAGATGCATGGGGAATAGAAGGATGAGAGGGAGAAATGTTGGATATGGTGGTGGAGAAGGGTGATAGTAGGAGAAATGGGCATGGAGCTGGTGGGCAGTGGTGAAAAAGTATCTGGGGGATGAGAGAGGAAGAAAAGTTGGACTCATGGAGGTACAGAGAGAGATGTTGGTTGGGAAATGGAATGATGTCTGGAGGAGAGGAAGCATGCAGAAGAAAGAAAAGAAAGAAAGAAAGAAATATTGGATGCACAGTCAGAAGGAAGTGCAACCAGAGACTCATGAAATCACTGGACAACAAAGGTAGGAAAATGATTTTATTTTCAATTTAGTGATCAAAATGTATCAGTTTTGAGAATTTATATCTGCTGTCTATATTTTGCACTATATTTGTTTATTTTTCTATAGTTGTCACTGATGTAACTTTGCATATTTTAAAGTCATTTGCCTTGACCTCTTTGAAAAACACCTAAATATAAATGATAATTAACATTTTATCTGCGTACAGTGTGCATTGTATTTTTATAATTTTGTAGTTACCATTATGTATTGATAAGATTATAATGTGTGTATATGAAAAATGGATGAAAGAAATTGCATTACAATTAGTACTATTATTAAGGGGGTGGAGTTGGTTGCGGCATTTGGACAGGTCTGGGGCAGAGCTTGGGCTGGGGTACTCAGTTGGTTTTTGTTAGGGTTAGGGGCAGTGTTCCCTCTAAGGTGAGCGCATGAGCAATCGCTCACTGTTTTCAGTGGCGTCGCTCATGCTTTTTCTGGTGTCGCTCACTCGAGCGGAGGTGAGAGGAAGCGGCGGTGGCGGTCTGCCCTGCTCGCCTAAGATGCAGCAGCGGCGGTTCCTTTCATGATCCCCGCAATCTGTCCTCTCTAATCTACTGCCCTCCCACTACCTCTCCCTGTTTATCTTCCCCAGCTCGGAGCCAACCAATTTTCTCCACCCGACGTCAATTCTAACGTAGGGGAGGAAGTTCCGGGCCAGCCAATCGCTACCTGGCTGGCCTGGAAGTTCCTCCCTGATGTTAGAATTGATGTCGGGTGAAGAGAATTGGTCAGCCCCGTGCTGGAGAATATAAGCAGGGAGAGGTAAGACCATGTGCTGGCCTGTTCCCCGATTGCGGCGGTGGCAGTGGCAGCCTGTTCTCTGATGGTAGTGGCTTGGGGGAGGGCAGGGAGAAGTAAAGAAAGAAAGGGGGGACAGGAAGACAGAAAGAAAGAAGGGAGATGGGACATAGACAGAAAGGGGCATGGAGAGAGAAAGACAGAAAGAAGGGGGCAGGGTGAAAGAAATAAAAAGTTGGGGGAGGGAAGGATACAGATGCCAGACCAGAGGAAAGGAAGGAAGGAGGGAAAGAAAGGAAAGAAAGAGATGTCAGACTATGGAAATAGGGACAGAAGAAGAGAGAGATAGAAGGGAAGGTAAGACATGGAAACGAAGATTTTGAAAAGAAAGCAGAAAAATTGAATATTAAGTTAATGCCAAAGATGGATGCAAGGCAGAAAGTGAAGTCGGAGAGAAAACCAGTCAAAGGACAAGAAGGCCCTGGAAACATAGTAAATGCACAGAAAAATAAAGTCTCCAGACAACAAAGGTAAGAAAAATGATTTTATTTTCAATATAGTGATTGAAATGTGCCAGTTTTGAGAAAGGAAAGATATTAAACTTTTAAATGTGAGGGCTGCAGAAAAAATAGGGTACTTGGAGGGCTGCAGAAAAAATAGTTAATGACAATTTTGCATAAGGTAAAACTCTTTATAGTTTATAAATCTTTCCTTTAACTGTTAAAGGAAAGATTTATAAACTATAAAGAGTTTTGCCTCATGCGAAGTTGTCAATTCTTTAATAAGACATTAACTGGTTTTTTTCTGCAGCCCTCCAAGTACCTACACCTCACAGAACACGCAGATAGGACCTGTGGGATCAACTCTGATTTTGTTTGATTTGTACTTCTTGCAATCCTTGGATATCGTCTTTTTTGGAGGAGGGCCATTTTGATGGAAAAAAAAGGTTATTTTGCTCAACTGGCTACAGTCTAGCCCTCCCAGCTTGTTGCAGTGGTGAATGCAAATGCTTACTTTGCTCAAGATAGAACGTTTTATTATATAGGATTAAGTTACTTTAAATATCAAAGAATTCACTATTTTTAAAGAATTCATGGCCATGTCTAAGCGGCGAGCTGAGGAAAGTTTATGTAACACAGGCAAGAAGAGGTGCTTAGGTTTTAAAACAGAGTGGTTAATGAATGCTATGTTGAAACAGATTTACCGCATGGCACCGCACAGCACGTGCTACTTGGGGAAATTTTTTATTACTCAGAAACTGATGGTGTTAAGTGCAAAATTTGCATGAAAGCGGAATACAATAGCGACTGGACGTAATTTAAAAAACTTTAAGTAAATTGTTATTCTTCTAAATTTTGAGTATTTAACCCTCTCACAATCTCATGGGCACTCGTCCACCGCGCCTGCTCATAAATTTGTGGAGTATGTAATTTGTCGCCCATGCATATTTTTTTTGCACACACCTCATCAATCCTTAGAGGGAATATTGGTTAGGGGCACTTGGCTTGAAAAGGTTGAGAAACACTGTACTATACCAAAGTTTTGATTTCGGTCTCCACCTGCTGGTCATAATGAGCTATTACCCATCAGTGACAGCTGTACTGGTCTAGAGAGTTTTGACAAAGAAGGACATGGTTTTGTGTTAGCATTAACTGTGCGAGCTGGATCTGTTTTCTTCAGTTTTCCAATAGATTTAATGATGAACTAGTACCCATTGCAGTATTTGTGGTACAGTGTTTTTCTAAGTAGGTATTGGTTATGTGACTCGTGGAAGTTGCTGCTATTTTGGTATGGTAGGGGTCTATAATCTCTTATTGACACTGTCCCAGGCATATTAGATAGATTGTGAGTCCACCGGGACTGGGAAAAATGCTTGTGAAACCATTCAGAGCTCTCCTGGGAGAACGTTATAGAAAATTGAATATATGAATAAAATTCTAGACTCCCACCCTGTCCTTCCTAGACCTGCTTTCTGTCTCATTCTCTTTATGCTTTTCCAAGCTGATTCTTGGATGATAGTCAGCCCTCTGTGCTGGGAAGGATTCTGCATATATGTTTCTAAAGCATGCTGGGGTCTTTCTTGAGCTCCTTGTTCACTGTTCAATTTGAGTTTACATATTGCTTCTTTGGACAGAACAGTTGTTTTTGATGACTTTCCCCTTGATTCTATATTGGAGCTCTCGGTGTTTGGGTATTAACTACAGGTGATGCTACAGCTCCCAGTGAAGTAGAGGAGAGTCAAAGAAAAAAATCCAGATTGGATTCCTTCTGCATATGGCACACAGCCTTTGGGACACAACCCATATGTCTAGATTGTCTCACCTACAATATCTTCTGGAAAAGATATTATCAAGGTAAGGACATAATCTCTTTTTAACCCTGGACTACACAAAACCATGCTCTTTAAAGAAACCATTTATCATCACGGTCAATGTTTTTATTGACCAGCATTTAAAAATAATAGATTGTTGATGTCAATCCTCATTAAACACATCCAACTGAACAGACCAGTTTTACCTGAGGGTAGCGGAAGATTCTTGAAAGCTGTGATATTGAGTAAGTTGTATCTGAAGTCAAATCGCCAATGAAAGCAGTCAGTACTCCTCTGTCTTCACAGCTGTAATTAGGGACTGGCACTTGTCTCCCAGACAACAAGCTCAAGGTTCCATGTATGGCTCTTAGTTCCCAAGCACAGGAGTCATAGATCCGATACCCCAGGGTAATGTTGGGTAAGAGTTCAGCATTGTTATTGACCTCTTCCACTGTGAAGTGAAAAGCCAAGCGGTGTCGATAATAGCGGATAACAGACCTGTGGAAACAGAGATACATTTTATTGAGATGTCAGAATTCAGCATGAATTAGTTTACAAGTGATGAGGACATTCTTCATAGGATCTCCATAGGATGCCATGTTTGGGTAGATATTCCATGTGTACCTGACCAGGATGAACGGAGAGATGCTGAAATGTTATCAGAAATTAGAGAGGCTAACGAACTGGGAACACAATAATACTGGGTGATTTCAACTACCCCGATAGTGACTGGTTAAATGTAACAGGGCATGCCAGGGAGATAAAATTCCTTGATGAAATCAAGGACTGTTTTATGGAGCAGCTAGATCAGGAATCAGGATAATAGGCAAAGCAAATCTAGACCTAGTTCTTAGTGGAGTGCATGAATTGGTGCGGGAGGTAATGGTGCTGGGGCCTCTTGATAACAGTGATCATAACATGACTCAGATTTTTTATAATCTTTGGAATAAGTTCACACAGGAAATCCAATACAACAGCACTTAACTGTAAAAAAGATGACTATGATAACATGAGGAGAATGGTAAAAAAGAAACTTTGGAGCAGCTACAAAGGTCAAAAATTTACATCAAGGATGTTATTCAAAACTACCTTTCTGGAAGACCATTCACTCTGTAATTCCACCTGGGGTCACCAGAAGTGATCGCTATCTCTAACTACTTGTATGTGCATAGAATGCCAGAGATGAACTTCACTCTTACGAAAGGCAGTGCTGGATGTCAACTCAAGTTCTCCAACTTACGGCAGCCATTGCCCAAAGGAAAGTTTCCTTCTGGAGAAGCATTAGATAAATAAGACAGCAGAGCCACTAGAACTTTCTTAAATTCTTTCAGTATTCTCTGTTCCTGGCACCTCTTATGTCCCTCCCTGATTCCCATCGAAATCATCTAGTATTTTTTGTCACTCAGGCTGCATTTGGGAAATTACTAAGTGCCATTTGTGGCATGCTTTTTTTTTATTTTTTATGCTACTATGGCTTAAACCGCAGTTTAAAATACAAAATAGCCTTGTTAAAATTGCCCAGAGGGCAAGAATCTTGTATTTGGATTCTATGAGCTGTTTAATATAAGAGTATTGTAAGAAAATACTTCTTTACAGAAAGGGTAATAGATGTCTGGAATAGTCTCCTGGCGGAGGTGGTGGAGACGAAGACTGTTTTTGAATTCAAGATAGCATGGGACAGGCATGTGGGATCTCAGAGAGGACCCCCTCATGAGACCCCTGAGATCAGGACTAAGAAATTGGGCCTACCTAGGAAAAATGGATTCTAAAGACTTCATCTCTGATACAAAAACTGCCTGAACTACGAACAACATGAACTTTGAACAATATGCAGACAGCTGCTGTGGAAAATTCCAAGAAAAAAACACTGGTGGCCACAGCAGGTCAACATGATCTGCCCTGTAGGAAATAACTCATATGACCTAAGAACACAACAAGCTAAAGGAACTGATAACCACAATATCCAAGACAGCAGAAGCAAGAATGGCTACTGAGAAGGGATGGGCCCATGTCCAGATGGTCTAAGACAGGGGTAGGCAATTCCAGTCCTCGAGAGCCTGAGCCATGTCAGTTTTGTCAGGATATCCACAATGAATATGTATGAGATGGATTTGCATGCACTGCCTCCTAAATCTATCTCATGCATATTTATTGTAGATATCCTGAAAACCTGACCTGGCTCCGGCTCTCGAAGACCGGAATTGCCTACCACTGGTCTAGGATAAAGTACCAAAAACACTCTGTCATGGGAGATAGGGAAGTCATTTGTGACACCACCAAAGCCTTGGAATGATCCAAAGTTGCCTGACATGGCAAATAATTAGTAATTTGAAAGTGTAATAACCAATCAGACTGACTATGTATCCACCAATCAAAGTAGCCATGTAATATTCTATAAACAAGCAAGCTTAATGTATCCAAGCCAGAGTGGATTGAGACTTCTACAAACTTGCTAGCTTTTGGTCGTTTCCTCCACTTGGCACATTTGCTGTATATTCATCTTACTGATGCCAATGTTGTAAGCTGACTTTTTGACTTATTAATTTAACATTTATTTGATGCAGCATATCTGTTGTAGTTGTCATTGTCAATAGACAGTAAAGGTGAGCATCCACTATCTCCTCCTCTTAGGGAGAGGAGGAGATAGTGGATGCTGCAGATGAGCAGACTGGATGGACCATTTGTCCTTTATTTGATGTCATGTTTCTATTACCCTGTTCAACGTTTTCACTCATAACTTGATTTAAGCTTCAAGAAGCTACTTACAAAAAGCAATCCTTAGAAGCTGGAGGCTCCCTGAAGTTTGTAGAACCAAGGGTATTACTTTGCATGTGAATCTGTAAGATTCCACCAAGGATCAGGTCTCCGTCCTTATGGTACATGGTCATGGACAAGTCTTGTCTGATTTCCAGGTTAAACCCAGTAGCTTGATTCACAGCTTTCTCAAATAGATGAGCAACAATCAGAAACATGAAAGAGAGAAGGATCAACATAGCGCTTCCCGGAATCAGATTTTCCAGGCTTAGGTGCTGGTGATGTAGTTTTTTTGATCAGAGGAGCCAGAAATACCATTCTCGGGTCACCAAGCTATTGGCATGGCTGTGAGATTCATACGCATTGATGGAGATGTGACCATCTCCCAGTGAGAGGAATACTGTCTGACTCTCTACACAGTCCCAAAAACAGCTCTTTAAAAGCAAAACCAGCTCTTTAAAAGCTGTGTGGAAAAACAACCAGGTATTTTCCTCTGTGATTTCAGACAAAATGTAAACCACCATAGAATGACCTTGATCCAAGGTCAACAATCTAACTAACACTTCAGAGCAGTAATCAGGAGGAACTATTATTACAATCCTGTGGGGCACAACGAGATGAAAAACAGACTTTTATACACAGGTGCAGTAAAGAGGAGTTTCCAAGAAAAGGACAACATCTGGATTTCTGTTTAGCTGATGTGGGCAGAAGTCAAACTTAGGCACTTTAGCCATTTAAACCTACTCTCTGCCTCTTGTTCCCCAACATGTTCTGTGAGCACCCAACTGCACTCCAAAATATACTGGGCTAGATTCAATAAATGGCCCCCCAAAGTAGGCTCCAGAATGATCCGTGCTAAGCTAGAACTTCGTAAGAGGCTCACTGCATGGAGCGTCCTATTTAGAATACAAGTGTAGTGCGTTAATAGTAGTAAAAGATGTGTAAAGTTAGGCACCTAGATTGATACACCTAGCCAATCTAGGAGCTTTAATTGGCGCCAATAACAAGCAAGTAGCATCTCATAACTGTCTTAAAATTAATTGGATGGTAGGTGCCTAGGCATGGTCAGGGGACAGTTCATGGGCGTGTTTTTCATGTACGCATCTGTTTTGGACTTAGGCGCCGGTATCTAGGCCAAGAAAACCCTAGCATAAATAGGGGGCCTCTAAGGTACGGTTACCAGATTTTCCTTCAGGAAAATCCAGATCCATAGCTACATCCCCAAGACTGCCCAGATCCCAATCTGTCACACCCTGTTCTGCCCCCCCCCAGCCCCGCCCAAGATGGCATCCGGATATGCATGAGTACTGGCCCAATTCAGAATTTGGTTATGTATATGCAAGAGTCTGCGACCAGGAAGTAATGTAAGAGGACGAGTCGAGGCTGGCGCCCCCATCAAGACAGCACCCAGAGCGATCCACCTCTGCTACCACACCCTCTTTGGAGTTACATGCATAATGAAGGAGATGCACATGTTATAGAATAGGGTGCAGGGCAGGTCCAATTACTGCCAAGAGCTCATTAACAACAGTTGTTGACTGATATCACCTAATTGGCTAATTAGTTTACTCCTGGATCTGTGATCCACACTCATATTTGCATGACGAAATTTCTGCAACCTTGGAATCTGGGAGACCGCAGCCTCAATTCTTTACATGGCGCCTAAAACATAGGTACTGAGGAACGTGGCGCATAGCGCATTTCAATCTTAAGTTAGACACCTGAGAATGGAATGGATACAGTACCGTTCACGGAACAAAGCGTTTATGAACAACTTGAAAAATTGAAGGTGGAGAAATCTGTGGGACCGGACGGGATCCATCCCAGGATATTGAGGGAGGTCCGAGAGGTTCTGGCGGGTCCTCTTAAAGATTTGATAAAAAAATCTTTAGAGATGGGAGAGGAGCAGATGTGGTCCCTCTTCACAAAAGGGATGATGCGAGAAACTACAGTCCAGTAAGCCTCACTTCAGTTATTGGGAAAATATTGGAAATGTTGCTGAAGGAAAGGATAGTGAAATTCTTAGAATATAATGGATTCCAAGATCCGAGGCAACATGGATTTACGAGGTAAATCGGGCCAAATAAATCTGATTGAATTCTTTGACTAAGTAACCAGAGAATTGGATCAAGGATGTGCGCTAGATGTAATTTACTTAGATTTCAGCAAAGCCTTTGATATGGTTCCTCATAGGAGGCTCTTAAACAAACTCCATGGGCTGAACTTAGACCTGGATTAGAAGCTGGTTGATGGACAGACGCCAGAGGGTGATGGTTAATGGAATTTGCTCGGAGGAGGGAAAGGTGACTAGCGGAGTATTTCAGCGACAGGGCCGTATTTAGATGAAAAGAGGCCTTAGGCTATTCCACTTATGAGGCCCTTTCAACTCCCATTTTTAAGTTTGTAAATTACATGAGAGATAATAAAATACATCATTACTGTGATAAATATCAATATGTGCGTCCTTCCTCACCTCACCCCCCTCCGATGCCCGCCTGCCTCCCATCCCCCTTCTATTGAACACCCCCCATGCCATCCTGCCTGCCTGCCTTCCATTAAACCCCCCCACCCCCTCCGATGCCAGCCTGTCTGCCTTCCATCCCCCTTCCACTGAAACCCCCCCGATGCCATCCTGCCTGCCTGCCTTCCATTGAACCCCCCCACCCCCTCCGGTGCCAGCCTGCCTGCCTCCCATCCCCCTTCCACTGAACCCCCCTCCCCCCCGATGCCAGTCTGGGCCGCCCTGTCCTGATGGATCCACATTTTGCCTTTCTCCCTGCAGGGCTGCGCTTTGCCCAGCTGTTTCTGTACTGTCATCTTTCCCTCCCCGATCCTCCTCCCAGGGCGAGAAAAAGAAAGGGAGAAGCCGAGTCGGCGCCCCGTTGCGGCCGGAGCCGGTTCCGATCCCGAAGCGGAACCGAGGTAACCGGGGAGCGGCTAAAACCTGAACCGGAGGCAGGATCGGACCGGGGACTGGCGCGCGCCCCCACCTGGGGCTGAGACTGATTCCCCTCTGGAGCCGGGAAAAGGGGGGGGAGAGAGGAACAGCGGGATCCGATCCGGAGCTGGAACACGTGTACAATTCGGATTCCTCATCCCCTGATTAATTTTGATGAGTCGCTGGCGCAGGCACCGTGAGGAGTAACACAGAAGCACACCTCACGCCACCAGGACTCACGATATTTCAACAACGCATGCGCGCTCTAGGATTTTATTATTTATGATATAATCATGAAAATTTAAAATAAAGCACGTAATATACATTTTAAAATATGCAAATTAAAACATATGTTAAGAACTTACTTAGAATTCCGCGAAATGAAGATATTGTCACAAAACAATTTTTCAATCTAATATAATAAAACGGTAAGCCGCGCATGCGCACTTCCTATGCGTGCGTCCGTTTTCCGTGAGCTGAAGCGATCCATATGAAGTGCGCGTGCTCGGTTTATGGGTCTGCCCTCACAATGCAAGACAAGTTCACATGCGCGCCCTTCCCTGCTCTCCACCTGCGGAGCGGCGGCTGCCGGCCGCTAGCACCCCCTGCCCTCTCCATCGCCTCCCGGCTCCAGCGGCGTAGGCAGCACTATAAACACGCTGCTTCGCGCCCTTCTCTGCTGATTTCCTCTGCCGCGTCTTTGATGACATCATCGGAGACAGACGCGGCAGAGGAAATCACCAGTAGAAGGCCGCAAAGCAGCGTGTTTAAAGTGCTGCCCGTGCGGCTGGAGCCCCGAGGTTTGTCGGCGGTGGGAGGGTCAGGAGCAGGCCGGATTGACAACGGCAGTAAAAGAAGGGGGAGGGGTTGAACGGAACAGGGAAGAGAAGGTAAGAGAAGGGAAAGGGGGAGTGGGGGAAAATCCTGCTACTGCTTCTACACAGGAAAGGGGGGGATAGGAGCGAAATGCTGTTGCTGCTGCATAGGGAAGTGGGATGGAAATGCTGCTGCACAGGGAAATGGGGAAAAATGACAGACAGACAGCGGGAGGGAGGGAGACAGAAAGAAAGAAAGACACAGGGGCAGGAAGAGGGACAGAAAGACAGACAGAGAAAGGGGGCCAGAGAGAGAGTCATCGGGAGAAGGAAAGGGGGCTGCTTTGGGGGGAGGGGTGTGCTTGGGGCAAACAGCTTTGCTTTGGGGGGAAGACAGAATGGGCCATGGAAAGACAGGGAGAGGGATAGGGGGCTGCTTTGGGGGGGAGGGGTGTGCTGGGGGGAGACAGAAGGGGCCATGGAGAGATAGGGAAAGGGGGCTGCTTTGGGGGGAGGTGTGCTGGGAACAGATAGCTTTGCTCTGGGGGGGAAGACAGAAGAGGGCCATGGAGAGACATTTGGGGGGAGGTGGGTGCTGGAGGCAGACAGCTTTGCTCGGGGGGGAGGGGGAGACAGAAGGATACAGACAGCGGCCAAGGAGAGAGAGATAAAGAAACACAGACAGACAGACACATCTATTCTAGCACCCGTTAATGTAACGGGCTTAAAGACTAGTAGTCTATAAACACTTCACTAAAGTATTGAACCTACTGAACTCAAAAGGCGAGAATCAAATGATCGTGTACGCAATCCTAAAATAAGAATCTTTTCTAATAACATTAACACGTGTTTCATATTATCGAAGTAGCACGAATATAACAACGTCGGGATATCAATAGGTCTGTTCGTTTGTCTGTTCCAATCTACACCAATCTGCACTTTATTTATGCAAGAACAAACCAGAGCTTAGTAGCATAAGGCACGTCAATATTTGCCATAGCAATCAGTGAACGTATGAACTATACTTTGGTGCAATCTAGTATATACAAACGAACAGACCCAATGAGCCGAAAGCATTGATCTTAACCAATACATTTTTATGTTTGTTTATTCGTCATATGCGTAGAATTTCTCCTTATGTTCACTGTTTTTAGAATATTGTAATTTTAATTTTGCTAACAATTTGAATGTAGGCCCCTCTTGATCTTGAGGCCCTAGGCTGAAGCCTAGTTAGCCTATAGGAAAATCCGACCCTGCTCAGCGATTGATGCTGGGACCAATTCTGTTTAATATGATTGTGAGCGACATTGCTGAAGGGTTAGAAGGTAAGGTTAGCCTTTTTGCAGATGTTACCAAGATTTGTAACAGAGTGGACACCCCGGAAGGAGTGGAAAACATGAGAAAGGATCTGCAAAAGTTAGTAGAATGGTCCAACGTCTGGCAAATAAAATTCAATGCGAAGATGTGCAGAGTGATGCATTTGGGGGGTAGAAATCTGAGGGAACCGTATGTGCTGGGAGGTGATAGGCTGATAAGCACTGACGGAGAGAGGAACCTTGGGGTGATTGTGTCTGAGGATCTAAAAGCGTCTAAACAGTGTGATAAGGCGGTGGCTGTAGCCAGAAAGATGCTAGGCTGTATAGAAAGAGGAATAACCAGTGTTGATGCCCCTGTATAGGTCGTTAGTAAGGCCGCACTTGGAGTGTTGTGTTCAGTTTTGGAGGCCGTATCTGGTGAAGAATATAGAAAGGCTTGAAGCGGTCCAGAGGAAGGCGACGAAAATGGTAAGGTGTTTGAACCAAAAGAAGTATGAGAAGAGACTGGAAGACCTTTTTTATTTTTTTTAATAAATCTTTATAAATTTTCAATTTGAGAACAGTGCATTAAATATATACATACAATTAACGTCATAGACAGCACTTACAATCGATCAATGAATACAGCAAAATATATTACCCCCCCCCCCCTCCCTACCTCCGTGGATGTGCAAATCAAATAGGAAATAAAAGCATAATCCAACTAATCAGAGTTAACAAAATTCGTCAATGGACCCCATGTTAATTTAAATAGTTTATTATGGCACTATATTTCTGAAGGAAGAACAAACCAGGGGAAAACAACACAAACACAAATACAAAGGAACCAAAATGGAATTGTCCAGATCAGAATGATGTGCCCTAAAAAAGTGTCCTCCAACTCATCTGATAATGAGAAGATCTTTATTCCTCCAATGTCACAATGGTACATTCAACGACTCAATGATTCAATGGCTCGACATCTACATGTTTCGGCCCACAGGTCTGCCTCAGGAGTCTTAAGAATCACGAATGATAATATTTGAAGAATACTGCCTCCCATGTAGATTTAACCAAAAATCAAAAAAAGAATGTCATATCTCGTTTATCTCAACTATTGCCGACTAGAGCCGAACGTCTCGCTACCAACGAAGTCAACCCATCCCTTTCATCATTTTCATCAACCTTCTCTGTACTTTTTCTAATTCCACTTTCAAACTACTTAAGACTTACAAAGTTCCATAAGTTACACCTCCGTATCTTTTTTTTGAGATACAGTGACTAGAACTGCACACAGTATTCAAGGTGCGGCCATACCATAGAGCGATTCAAGGGCATTATAACATTTTCATCTTTGTTTTCCATTCCTTTCCTGATAATTCCTAACATTCAATTTGCTTTCTTAGTAGCTGTCGCATATTCAGCTGAGCGTTTCAACGTATCCTCAACAATGACACCTAGATCCTATTCCTGGGCAGTGACTCCTAACACAGAACCCAGCATCACATAGCTATAACATAGTAAATGACGGCAGATAAAGACCTGAACGGTCCATCCAGTCTGCCCATTATTTATACCCATTAAAAATACATGATTACATTAACTTGTCTCTTCTTTGATATTTCTTGGTCATAGACTTTAAAGTCCACCTGGTATTGTCCTAGGTTCCAAATGACGAAGTTGCTGTCCAAACTCACTCCACCCTATTCAACCATCCTGTTTACAGGGTATCTACCATAAAGTCTGGCCAGTAACATCCTCTTGTTCCAAGTTAGTGGAGTTCCCATTGATGCCCTCCCAGCCTAATCATACACCAAATCATCACATATGGGACACAGATCATGCAAGTTTGTCCAGTACCGGCCTTAGCTCTTTAATTTACATTCTTCATTTTCTAATTAGAGATCCTCTATGTTTATCCCATTCTTTTTTGAATTCCATCACCATTTTCCTCTCCACCACTTCCCTCGGGAGGGCATTCCAAGCATCTGTCACCCCCTCCATGAAAAATAATTTCCTAACATTGCTCCTGAGTCTTCCTCCCTGAAAACTCAAATTATGTCCTCTAGTTTTACCATTTTCTCTTCTCTGGAAAAAATTTGGTTCTATATTAATACCTTTCAACTATTTAAACGTATGTATCATATCTCCCCTATCACTCCTCTTCTCCAGAGTATACATATTTAGGTCTTCCAGTCTCTTCCAATAACTGGAAAAATTGGGACAGACTTAATTTTTCCTTTTGGTGGGAAACTTTATGTTTAAGTTATAAAAATGAAAAAATGAATTCAGAAATATCGAAAATACAAAGAAACCAAAATGGAATTGTCCAGATCAGAATGATGTGCACTAAAAATGTGTCCACCAACTCATCTGATAATGAGAAGATCTTTATTCCTATTTGCAATATTTAGCCCATTTTTCAAAAAAAAAAAAACCCAAAATAACAAAAACCCACTCATGGCCTGTTACAAAGAAAACACACATGAGCATTAAGACATGATACAGTAGAATCTCGGTTATCCGGCATTGGTGGGTACCGGCAGCCGTCTTCAGCATCTTAACATTAATATGAAGAATTGTACAATTACGAAAAGGGAATTTATATTTTTGTTCCAAAGAAATACGAGGATACCAAGTATTTCTTTCATCCCTAAGATACATAAGACGTTGAGCAGCCCGCCTGGTCGCCCCATAGTTAACACATGCCAATCAATTCTTGAAACCCTCTCAATATTTATTGATTATTTTTTGTGAGATGAAGTTCCAAAGATTACCTCATTCATTAGGGATTCCTCTCACTTTTTGATGAAATTAAGACAACTAGATGTTAATATGCGGAACAAATGGTTGGTCACTTTGGATGTTGTCTCGTTGTACACCCAGATTCCACAGGTGGAGGCATTGTAAGTAATACAAGACACACTACAAAGTAGACATACCTCCCAACGTATTCCAATGGAATGTTTGATGAAAATGGCCCAATGGGTTATTCAGAATAATTATTTCCAATATTATGACCACTCTGGCACCATCGGTTGCCTCTTTATACATGGCTAGAATTGAAGAAAGATTGATATATGGTCCCAGATGGCATCCCCAAATTTTATTCTGGGAGCGGTTTCTGGATGACTTTTTTTTGATATGGCAGGATACGAGGGAACAACTGCAGGAGTTTTTTGAATATTTGAACTCGGTTGATCCAAATATTAAATTTACGATGATAAGTCATCAGACATGGATAGAATTTCTGGACATTGCCATTTATGTAGATGAGGGCCAAATCCACACTTCTCTTTATAGAAAACCGGTCACACGGAGCATGGTGTTGCATTTTGATAGTTTCCACCCATTTAAGTTACGTTTTAATTTACCCATAGGTCAATTTTTACATGTCCGGCGAGTATGCTCGTCTGTTGAAGATTTTAAGAGGCAAACTAATCTTCTTTGGGAGAGACTCCAGGATAGAGGATACCCGGAGAAAGCTTTAAAACAGGCTTACAAGAGGGCTAAATTTGCTCAACGAGAGCTCCTACTACATGGAGGGGAGCCCTCCCAGAGGGATGTGAATGAGCTTTTGACATGTGTGCTTCCATTTTCAAAAGCAGCTAATCTAGCAGTGAAGATTATGAGATGGCACTGGCATATAGTGCAAATTCATCAGTCTCTGCAGAACTTCCCTAGGATAGCATACTCAAGGGGCACCACATTGGGTCAAAGTTGTAATTTCCAGAAGTATGGTAGAAGGATGCGAGTGACTGATGGCCAACACAAGAAGTGTGGGAGATGTCAGTGGTGTGTATCCATTATAGAGGGGTGGTTCTGGAGGGTTCAGGAACGGACATCACCTTGAGATCCAAAATGGATACAGATTGTAATTCAACATATATATGATAATTTGTCCCTGTGGGTTAATATATATTGGGAGGACAAACAGGGCAATACGGGTTAGATTAATCGAACATAAATCGAGAATTACTAATAAGATCTCCCAGGCCCCCTTAGTGGACCACTGGGTTGCATGTAACCACAAGGTAGAGGAGATTAAATGGCTGGTCAAAGAAAGAGTAGTTGAAAGGGATTGTGGGAAAGATTATAGGAAACTTAATGAGATAGAACAGAGATACATTTTTATGCTAGATACAGTGGAACCACGAGGGTTGAACGGCGAGCTGGAGTGGGCTTCATTGATTGGTTGACAATTGGGCCAATGAGAGACAGGGGGAGGTAACAGATTGGTGACAAGGGATAGGAGGATTATTTAAACATCGGGGTAGAACGCCACCGCCATTTTTCTCTTACAAGTGAATCTAGAGTCGGATGGCAGCAGCAACCTTGGTAAGACAATTTAACATTACTTTGGAAGATAGTAAGTGACAAACATAGGGGGCGGAGGGAGTAGTATTTGAACGAGAACATAACAGCTTCCTTCTCTTTAATATGCAGGGAGACCCTTGATAAAGGGTATCAACGCGAAACATGTCGGGTCTGACTCCCAGGTTTTGGCGGATGAAAAGATAAGTGCATATAATTTTAAATGAACCAATATAAAATATTTAAGGTTATTTATACAAAAATTATTAAAAATTTATACAAGTTATCTATATAGAAGAACATATGAATGCGGAACAGCCAATGATGAATGGCACCACGTAATTCTTTCCGCAGGTAGAAAAGCACAGCGGTGGAGTGGTGGGGCTGAGGCTTCCTCATTTATTTACTGACTCACCAAGAAGAAGGTATAAAATCTTGGTCCCCATTTTTAATGTGATATTTCAACATTTTGGACTGGTATTAAGGACACGAGAGCATAGCCATATATATTTGGGCTATTATTGCACTTTAAGACATGTGTATTGACATATTTTATTTCATATTATACTCTTTCTGGCATTCATATTTTGATGGTTTTAATTTATAGCCCAAATATAGCTTTATAATCTTTTATGTGGTTCCTACATGCATTTTGGGTTAACGTTTTATTTATAAATATTTTTATTCATTAAATTTATGATTATGGATGTCCTTATATAGGCTTATTTTATCTATTTTCTTAACAATATGGTTATGTGTTGTAGTAGTGTTAGGATGTCAATACATGCTCTTTTTACGTTTCTATTGATATTCATCCTCTAATACCGCTTTTACAAGATTACGCATGCCTGTATTTTATAAGTATTTTCTTATTTGTTCTGATTTGTCTTAATTTCTGAACGTTATTACCTTCTATGCACACTGTAATTGAGATAGTTGTGTTTCAATGAGACGACATTTGATACTTCATACTGTTCTACAAGAGTCTGTAAGTGGCATCATTATCTTTCTCAGCATAATCTGTTGGATTAGTGGTGTTCTTCACATTTCTCATTTCATTGTTCCGTCAAAGGTTTAATTCACTATTTATTTTATTTTCATATATATTTTTTAATGTTGGTTCCCATCTTCCTTCATATTATTGTTTTTTGTTAAAGTGTCATTTATTTCTAGTTTCATCCTGCTCTTTATCCTTTTTTTCTCATGGTTTTCCCTTTCTGATATATATCTTTTTTGTTACTGAACTTGGGACATGCCCCTTGAACCACCAAAGTTTTAATCATTTTTCTTTTTACTTTTCATTGTTTTTTCCAATTTTACTTTTTCAGAAGTGTCCGCTATTTAATATCAGTTAGTATTACTTTGTTTCTTCTTTTTTGTCTTTCCTCTTATTCATGATATGCTTATCAACCTATCACAAGCCACTATAGAAGTGTAGCCCTTTCATGACTTATTTTGGAACATGCCCCTAGGCCAATCGCAGCTCTCCTCGCTTTAGACAGCCCCTTTTTTATCATCTGAATCCCGCGGCGTTCTTGTTTTGCTTAGATATCCATTATGCGCTGGAACTGTCAGCTCGCATTTATGTGATTACAGCATAGGCTTTTGGTAAGTCCTGACTTTCATTTGTTTATTTGGTAGTTTGCACTTTTATATTTATTTTTTATCTTTAGGTTTCTCTGACTCTTATAGTCTCAGTCGGCGGATCCAAGATGGCCATGGTAGCCTGTGTATGAGAGAGACGCCGTCCACTGTTCCTGTTTTCCTACTAACCTCAGTTTAATAATGCCGAAGAGAAGGGGTGAAGGAGTCGGTGGAGCCTCCCGACGACCGGATACCCCCTCAAACGGCTCTATCGATGAGATTTTGCGGCGCCTCATTGGAGGAATGTAATTGTCTGGGAATCGCCCGTTGTCGACATCGGCGATGAGTGACACCGTTCCGGATGACTTGGGGCTAGATGCTACTCTGAGCCCAGACCATAGAGTTCCTCCTCCACGGCCACAGCAAGCAAGCTCTCCACAAGAAGTGAGCACGTCCAAAGAGGCTGTGCTCCTACTGCGAGAGGCTGGTTTAACAGAGAGCTTGTCTCTGGAGTCAGCGGGGGAACTTGTGTCCCTGGAGCTACCTGTGGCCGGAAGATCAATTGAGGAGTCAGTACAAGGGATAAAAGTCATGAATCCAGTAAAGGGTAAGACTGAATTAGCACTACAAGACTTTTCTTCATTAGTAAAACCTCCTGAAGTTACTTTGGAGAATATTTGGGACTTAGTTGTAAACCTGAGGAAAACTTTTTCCCCAAAGGTCGAAGAGATAGAAGGAAAATTAAAAGTACATCAAGAAGAAATTTCACAAATGAAACAAGAGATTAATCAAAGTAAAAGTGAGACTCAAAAAATGACTGTAGAATTGAAAACAATAAATAATTTCCAAGAGACACAAGTTAAAGATAGTAATAATATATGAAGAAAACTAGAAACTCTTGAAAATTATAATCACTTTAACAATTTGACGATATTAAATTTTCCTAAAGACCCTTTGATAAATCCCCGAGATATGTTAAAGAGATATTTTCTGGATGTTCTAAATGTTCCAGAACAATCATTACCTCCCTTTGTTAGGGCATATTATCTTCCGGAAAGGAAAATCCAGGAACAAACAGATCCAGAACAAAATGGTCAAGATAAATCTCTTAATGTCTCTGAATTATTAGAAACCTCTGAGGACAAAAATTGTGAAATCATCAACATTATTTGTAACAGTTGCTTTAGCTCCTGATAGAGATTGGATATTGAGATTATTCTTTAAAAATAAACCAAAAAAAATTTTGGGACATAAAATATTAATGTTCCCTGATGTCTCTAAAGACACCCAGAGAAGAAGACGAGAGTTCCTGTTGATGAGACCTGCAGTTACAGCTATAGGAGGAGTTTTCTTTTTATGATATCCATGCAAGTGCATAATCAGATACAAATCTTTCAAATATGTTGTTTATGATCCATCCCAGTTGACTGGATTTCTGTCTATTAAACGCCTTGACAAAGAATAGGTGACATAATTCTAATGAAGATAACTTCCTTCCACCATCATAGGCTATTGCTTTATCGTTAAATTTTTCTTAGTGATCTAAGTATTTCTATGTTGTAATTTTCACTCATTTAATTTTGGATCTCTAAAATAGAGGACTTGAGAAGGATAGGAATTGCTGTTATTTCCTCGTTGTATTTAAGTTTCTTCCTTAATTCATACTATTTGTACGTATGTTTTTATTTCTGCCATTCTTTCTGTTCAAGATGTTTATGCTTGGAAATGTAATTGAAAATTAAATAAAGAATTAAATAATAGTCTCAGTCGACCTTTCTACGCTTTAGACACTTTGAATTGTCACTTGATTTCTGGCCTGTTCTCAGTCTCTAGATATTATAACATTGCAATGTGAAGAGTGCTTTTCAGCCTTGGTCCACTATACACTTATTTGTTATGTAAAAAATTTTTTTGTCTTTTCTTTTTTTCACTTGGTGCTTTTTAAACTTATTATGTCCCTTATCTATATATTTTTATCATGGTTTTTATATATTCCTTTGGAAGACTGATCCAAGATGGCGTCAGGCTGGACGCGCTGAGGAGCCGCTCTGAGGATTTTTCTCCTAATAATATTTCTTACCGGTTACACCACTTACCCGATGCCTAAATGGAGGGGCCGTAGCGCCGCTGGTGCCTCACGGCCCACAGCCACCCCCGCGGCTGGTGACATCGGGGAACTCCTCAGACGGATGCAGGGAGTATTTTCGGTGTCGGAGGGAGGCCCGCAGAGGAGTAGCGGCGTCAGTGAGGCCGTGGTGATTCCTCCGGGATTGGAGACATCTTTGAGCCCCGACGTTAGGGCGCCGCCCCCGCAACCTCAGCTAAGCAGCTCTCCAAGGGGTAAGGGAACCCCGGAGGTTGGGGTCTTGCCTTCCCCTGAGGCAAGTAGTCCATCACAGAGCCTGCTGACAGGAGCTCTTATGGATATGAGCTCCTTTGAAGAAGCTGAGGGGAAATCATCTGAGGAGAGGCGAGTTAGCCCTTCAGGGACAGCGACAAGTTAATCAACTGGACGGTGAGCACTATGACATTTCTTTACCTTTAATTTCTTTGGAAAAACCCTCAGAAGTAACTCTGGACTCACTATGGGATCTTATGGCCGGACTAGTGAAGACCATAAGTCCCAAACTTCAGTCAATTGAGGGGAAACTGTCTCAACACTCTACTGAACTTAAAGAATTGAAAAATGAAATGACTGCCTCTAATTCCTCTGTTCAAAAGCTTGAACAGGAAATTAAATCATCTAAACAACTACAGGAAACTTTAATGAAAGATAATATTAATCTTAGAAGAAAGATGGAGAACTTAGAAAACAACTCCAGATACAATAACTTAAGATTAATTAACTTTCCTAGGCTACCATTGACACCACCTAGAGAAATGTTTAAAAGATATTTTCTTGAAGTTTTGGGGGCCTCAGAAGATTCATTACCTCCTTTATCACGAGTCTATTACTTACCTAATAAGATTAAATTACCAAAAAAGTCGTCGGATCAAGGATTATTGGATGTATCGGAGTTATTGGAAAAATCTGATAAAGAGGCTGTAGAACCGAGTACTTTGATTGTAACAGTAGCTCTCTCTATTGATAAAGTTTGGTTGTTAAAACTATTCTTTAAAAATAGACAGAAAGAATTTATGGGCTGTAAAGTGCAGGTATTTTCTGATTTATCACGAGAGACTCAAAAGCGTCGTCGTGAATTTCTTATGTTGAAGCCAGGTGTTATATCTTTGGGTGCTACTTTCTATTTGCGACATCCTTGTAAATGTATAGTGCATCACCGATCAGTTAAATATGTTTTCTTTGAGCCTAATCAGTTGACTTCTTTTTTAGCGCTCTCTCCCGATTGGAGGCAGAAAAATCATAAGCTCTAAGATTATTGATTAATCCCAGCAATCAGCCCTCTAGCTAACTTTTATGAAAGAGTGTACATTTGTTCAATTCTTCTTTCTTTGTTTTCGATAAGAAATCTTGGATCCAAATTTGAGGACTTGAGCATTTTAGTTTATACATGATTTAAATGTTATTGGAATGTTTCTTGCTCTATGTGGAATTACTAATTTGCTTTCTGTACAAGATATTCTTGATTATATGATTTAAAAATCAATAAATATATTTAAACATATATTCCTTTGGGATTCACTTGTTATGGTCTTAAATGAATTTGATTACTTTTTCTCCACATATATCTATCCCATCTATTAGTCTTCTGGTTTCTCAAGGTATTTTTTATCCTATTCTTTTTCTCTTCCTTATATATAGTCTTATAGCGCAATCTATGTGATTGTATTAACTGTTTAATAAAGAAATTGTCTTGATTTTAATATATGTCCATGGAAGATTTATTTCTATTTTAGTTCATTATCAATTTAAATTGTGGTTTGATTAAAAACCATATCAACCATGGTAGTTCCCCCCAGTTTCATCTCATTAATTAATTTCTTTGTTTTTTGTGTTCTGTTCTACGTATAGCACTCTACACCTTTTATGTACACCAAATTGCACATTAGCACTTTCATTGGCTTTTAAGTTTTCTATGTTTTCATACTTTACACATATCTGTTTTAATCACAATTTTATCCTATGCACTTCGCGCTGTTTTCATGCATTTACACCTTTTATGTATTATTTCTTCAGATTATGATTTTTCACCACATTATACAGATTATTACTTTATCACTTTAGCACACCACACGTCCAATAATTGTATATGAATTGCATATTCTTGGTTTTTTTTATTATTTGTATTTACATTTGTTAGGACCCCTGAGGAAGGCGTGCTTACCGAAACACGGACCTTGTCGGATCCCTTGGTTTGTTAAAAGGTGGTATCTTTGACCGCATTTAATATTTGATATAATAAACATAGCCTGCATCTTGTACAGATTGTCTGCAGTTTTTTCTTGTTTTGTGTTTGCAACTCTGACTGGTGCCATTCCAGAAATGACACCAGTCAGGTATACCTCTGATCAACTGTATCCTTCTGCTTTCCCTTCTATGCTAGTCCTTTGCCCTTCTCTATACATTCTCCATTGCTTTTCTTAAAAACAAATTCCTATAATGCACCCCATCGGATTATCCTATTGACTCTGCTCTCCAGTACAACCACTATTTTAATCTTTCTACAGGTTCATTTCTTCAGTACTGGAGGGTAGAATATAAAGTCCGTGACTTTAGTTATACTGTTTTACATACTGGGAGATTGTTTTCCAATTAAATGCTCCCTTGTGTTCATCTCAGGCCTGAGCAGAATAATGTAGCACTTTGGGATAAAGATACAGCTCAACAGTCCTGTACTAGATAACAGCATTGCAAATATCTCCACAGTTACCATGTATTTGTCCTTTGTACTCAGGTAAACCGGGATGAAGGACACCCAAACACTGCAGAACACCAGCATACTGAAAGTGATCAATTGGGCCTCATTGAAACTGTTAGGTAAACGTCTGGCTAAGAAAGCAACAATAAAACTTAATATAGCCAATAAGCCCATATACCCGATCACACTGTAAAATGCAAAGAGGGAGCCTTCATTGCATATTAGTATCATCTTTCCAGCATCTGTCTGTATGTCGTAGTCTGGGAATGGGGGAGAGATGAGTAACCACGCAGTGCAGATCAGAACTTCACCCAGGGAGCACAGAAGGACCAAGAAGCTGAGTACTCTGGACCCCACCCCATTCCCTTAACCTGCTTCCAGGCTTAGTGGCTTTGAAAGCAATGACAACTGTGATGGTTTTTGCCAGGACTGCAGAAACAGAGACTGAGAAAATGATCCCAAAAGCAGTTTGCCGGAGCAGACAGGTCAGCTTCTCCGGACGCCCAATGAATAGCAAGGAACAGAGGAAGGAGAGCATGAGGGAGAGGAGGAGGATGTAGCTGAGATCCCGGTTATTGGCTTTCACTACAGCAGTCTCTCGATATTTAAGAAATATTCCTAGAGTTCCAGCAGTGATTGCACATAATACAATGGCCAAGAAAGCCAAAGCCGCACCCAGTGGATCCTCGTAGGAAAGGAACTCGATGGTTCTTGGAATGCAGCCGTCTCGCTTCTTCATGGGCCACTGGTCATCGGGACATTTCAAACATTTTTCCATATCTAAAAATGAACTGTATTTTTGTCAGCATTTGAATAAAATATGCTATTTTTATATTTAAATTTTTTTTATTGTAGTTTGAAAACTAAGAACAAATATATACAAAACAGCTATCTGTAAAACAGATATCAAATATTAAGGACCTTGCCCTATGCCTTAAGTAGTTCTGAGGCGGCAAGCTTGGTTTACCTGGACAGGTAAGGGTGAGCAAACAATAAAAAATCAGCTATTACACTTTCTCACATTGCACCAGGATTTACTAGTTAGAAAAAACCTGTTGATAGATAGGGCCTAATCCAAG